>NC_134637.1:260629-352519 GCF_046129695.1 Lonchura striata | reverse complement strand
CATTTTTCCCCTATTTTATCCATTTTCCCCCTATTTTATCCCATTTTTCCCCTATTTCCCCCATTTTCCCCTATTTTATCCATTTTCCCCCTATTTTATCTTTCCCCTATTTTATCCCATTTTCCCCCTATTTTATCCCGGTTTTCCCCTATTTTATCCCATTTTTCCCCTATTTTATCCCATTTTCCCCCTATTTTTCCCCATTTTTCCCCTATTTCCCCCCATTTCCCCCCAATTTCCCCCCCATTTCCCCCCCACTTTCCCCCATTTTCCCCCTATTTTATCTCATTTCCTCCCTATTTTATCCCATTTTTCCCCATTTTCCCCCATTTTTCCCCATTTTATCCCTTTTTCCCCCCATTTTCCCCCATTTTATCCCATTTCCCCCCCATTTTTATCCAATTTTTCCCATTTTTCCCATTTTCCCCCCGTTTTCCCCCATTTTCCCCCCTCCCCCTCACACCCACCCCTCCCCCACGGCCACGCCCACCACCACGGCCACGCCCACCCCCGCCAGCCCCGCCCCGCCCCTCCCCCCTCCTCCCCCCTGTGGGCGTGGCCCCGCCCAGGCCCCGCCCCCTCCCCGCTCCGGCCTCCCATTGGCCGAGCCGCCCCCGCCGGGGGGGCGGGGCCAGGCGGCGACCACGCCCCCCGCGGCGCCGGGGGGGGCGGGGCCAGACGAAGGCCACGCCCCCCGCGCGGGCGGCTATCCAATGGGAGAAGGCGCTGACGCGCGTGTAGACGCCCGGGCGGCGCGGGACCCCGCACCCCTCCCCCCACGAGACGATCCCGGCCAGCACCCAGCGCCCGGCGGGGGAGGGGCACACCAGGGGACCCCCCGAGTCGCCCTGCGGGGGAGCAGGGGTCACCCAGGGGTCATTGGGGTCACCCAGGGGTCACCCAGGGGTCACCCAGGGGTCATTGGGGTCACCCAGGGGTCATTGGGGCACACCAGGGGACCCCCCAAGTCGCCCTGCGGGGGAGGGGAGGGTCACCCAGGGGTCACCGAGGAGTCATTGGGGTCACCCAGGGGTCACCCAGGGGTCATTGGGGTCACCCAGGGGTCATTGGGGCACACCAGGGGACCCCCCGAGTCGCCCTGCGGGGGAGCAGGGGTCACCCAGGGGTCATTGGGGTCACCCAGGGGTCACCCAGGGGTCAGTCAGAGGTCATCGGGGTCACCCAGGGGTCACCCAGGGGTCACCCAGGGGTCATTGGGGTCACTCAGGGGTCATTGGGGTCACCCAGGGGTCATTTGGGTCACCCAGGGGTCACCCAGGGGTCATTGGGGTCACCCAGGGCTCATTGGGGTCACCCGGGGTCACCCAGGGGTCAGTCAGGGGTCAGTCAGGGTCATTGGGGTCAGTCAGGGTCATTGGGGTCAGTCAGGGGTCATTGGGGCACACCAGGGGTCATTGGGGCACACCAGGGGTCATTGGGGCACACCAGGGGACCCCCCGAGTCGCCCTGCGGGGGAGCAGGGGTCACCCAGGGGTCATGGGGCTCACTCGGGCATCATGGGGTCAGTGGGTCACTCAGGGGTCATGGGGTCACTTAGGGGTCAGTCAAGGGTCATTGGGGTCAGGCAGGGGTCAGTCAGAGGTCAGAGATGTAACCCCGGTGTAACCCATGAGTAACCCATGAGTAACTCATTAGTAACTCATTAGTAACTCATTAATATCTCACCTTACAGGTGTCCTCGCCCCCCGGGGGTGCCCGGCGCACACCACGGCCCATCCCCCACCCCGGGTGTAACCCCGGTGTATCCCCGGTGTAACCCATGAGTAACCCATGAGTAACCCATGAGTATCTCACCTTACAGGTGTCCTCGCCCCCTCTCGGGTGCCCGGCGCACACCACGGCCCATCCCCCACCCCGGGTGTATCTCAGATATAACCCCGGTGTATCCCATGAGTAACTCAGGTTTAACCCATGAGTAACCCATGAGTAACCCG
This sequence comes from Lonchura striata, assembly GCF_046129695.1. Classification (NCBI taxonomy): domain Eukaryota; kingdom Metazoa; phylum Chordata; class Aves; order Passeriformes; family Estrildidae; genus Lonchura; species Lonchura striata. The sequence continues at coordinate 350,564 of NC_134637.1, read as the reverse complement.
TGAGTAACTCAGGTGTAACTCTCACCTTACAGGTGTCCTCGCCCCCTCTCGGGTGCCCGGCGCACACCACGGCCCATCCCCCACCCCGGGTGTATCCCCGGTGTAACCCCAGTGTATCCCATGAGTAACCCATGAGTAACTCAGGTGTAACTCTCACCTTACAGGTGTCCTCGCCCCCCCGGGGGTGCCCGGCGCACACCATGTCGTCCTGGATCGGGCGCGGCGGCAGCGCCGGGCCCAGGTCGGTGCCGTAGAGGCGGCGGCAGAGCCCCAAGGGCAGCAGAGGAACCTCGAGCTGGCGGAGCCGGCGCGGGCCTGAGTGACCAGAGTGACCAGAGTGACCAATGAGTGACCACTGAGTGACCAATGAGTGACCAGAGTGACCAGAGTGACCAATGAGTGACCACTGAGTGACCAGAGTGACCAGAGTGACCTGAGTGACCACTGAGTGACCAATGAGTGACCACTGAGTGACCAGAGAGTGACCACTGAGTGACCACTGAGTGACCAGAGTGACCAGAGTGACCAATGAGTGACCAGAGTGACCAATGAGTGACCAGAGAGTGACCAGAGTGACCACTGAGTGACCAATGAGTGACCAGAGTGACCAGAGTGACCAGAGTGACCACTGAGTGACCAATGAGTGACCAGAGTGACCAGAGTGACCAGAGTGACCACTGAGTGACCAATGAGTGACCAGAGAGTGACCAATGAGTGACCAATGAGTGACCAGAGTGACCACTGAGTGACCACTGAGTGACCAGACAGTGACCAATGAGTGACCAATGAGTGACCACTGAGTGACCAGAGTGACCAGAGTGACCAGAGTGACCACTGAGTGACCAATGAGTGACCAGAGTGACCAGAGTGACCACTGAGTGACCAGAGTGACCAGAGTGACCAATGAGTGACCAGAGTGACCACTGACCACTGAGTGACCACTGAGTGACCCCTGAGTGACCCCTGACCCCTGCTGCCCTCGCACTGACCCTGCACTGACCCCAACCCTTGACCTCCCAATGCCCCCAGTTTGTCCCAGTCCCCCCCAATTCCCCCCCGAGTCCCTCCAGTATAACCAGTTTATTCCAGTCCCTCCCAGTTTCTCCCACTATAATCCAATCCCTCCCAGTATATCCCAGTATATCCCAGTCCCCCCCAGTCCATCCCAGTATAAACCAGTTTATTCCAATCCCCTCCCAATCCCCTCCCAGTGCATCCCAGTTCCCTCCCAGTCCATCCCAGTCCCTCCCATCCCCTCCCAGTTCCCTCCCAGTCCCTCCCATCCCCTCCCAGTCCCTCCCAGTTCCCTCCCAATCCCCTCCCAGTCCCTCCCAGTCCCTCCCAGTTCCCTCCCAATCCCCTCCCAGTCCCTCCCAATCCCCTCCCAGTCCCTCCCAGTCCCTCCCAATCCCTCCCAGTCCCTCCCAGTCCCCTCCCAGTTCCCTCCCAATCCCCTCCCATCCCCTCCCATCCCCTCCCAATCCCCTCCCAATCCCCTCCCAGTCCCCTCCCAATCCCCTCCCAGTGCATCCCAGTTCCCCCCAGTCCCTCCCAGCCCCCCCAATCCCCTCCCAATCCCCTCCCAGTCCCTCCCAGTCCCTCCCAGTCCCTCCCAGTCCCCTCCCAGTCCCTCCCAATCCCCTCCCAATCCCCTCCCATCCCCTCCCAGTCCCTCCCAGTATATCCCAGTCTATCCCAGTCCCACACTAACCCGTCCCAGTTCCCTCCCAGTCCCCCCCAATCTCCTCCCAGTTCCCTCCCAGTCCCTCCCAGTCCCCTCCCAGTCCCTCCCAATCCCCTCCCAATCCCCTCCCAGTCCCTCCCAGTCTATCCCAGTCCCTCCCAATCCCCTCCCAGTCCCTCCCAGTATATCCCAGTCCCACATTAACCCCTCCCAGTCCCTCCCAGTGTATCCCAGTATATCCCAGTCCCACATTAACCCCTCCCAGTCCCTCCCAGTCCCTCCCAGTATATCCCAGTCCCACATTAACCCCTCCCAATCCCCTCCCCAGTGTATCCCAGTATATCCCAGTCCCACATTAACCCCTCCCAGTCCCTCCCAGTGTATCCCAGTATATCCCAGTCCCACACTAACCCCTCCCGGTCCCCCCAGTCCCGCTCACCGCCGCTGCCGGGGTCCCCCCAGCCGGTGCTGACGCAGGCGGTGCCGGGGGGGAAGCGCAGGGTGGGGGCGGGGAGGCAGACGGGGCCCAGCCCCCGCCCGAAGCGCACGGGCCGCGCCAGCCGCGCCAGCGCCAGGTCCCCGCTCGTGGCCTCGCCCGCGTAGCGCGGGTGGGGCACGAGCCGCGACACCGCCACGGCCACGCCCGGGGCCGGCCCGGGACCCGCCGGGGGCTCCACCGGGACCGACCGGGACCGACCCGGGACCCACCGGGGCTCCGGGACCGACCGGGACCGACCCGGGACCCGCCGGGGCTCCACCGGGACCGACCGGGGCTCCACCGGGACCCGCCGGGGCTCCGGGACCCACCGGGACCGACCCGGGACCGACCGGGGCCGGCCCGGGCCCCGCCGCCGGCAGCTCCGCCGTGCCCAGCAGCACCGAGAACTGGCGGGGGTCGCTGCTCCTGGGGGAGGGGCACAGGGGGGAGGGTCAGTGGGGTGGGGGAGGGGTCAATGGAAGGGGGTCAGTGTGGGGGAGGGGCAGGGGGTCAGTGGGGGTGGGGGAGGGGCAGCAGCACCGAGAACTGGCGGGGGTCGCTGCTCCTGGGGGAGGGGCACGGGGGGGGGGTCAGTGTGGGGGGGGAGGGGTCAATGGAAGGGGTCAGTGGGGTGGGGGAGGGGCAGGGGGGTGGGGGAGGGGCAGAGGGTCGGTGGGGAGGGGGTCGGGGGTGGGGGAGGGGCAGCAGCGCCGAGAACTGGCGGGGGTCGCTGCTCCTGGGGGAGGGGGAGGGTCAGTGTGGGGGGGGGAGGGTCAGGGGGTCAGTGGGGTGGGGAGGGTCAGGGGGGTGGGGGAGGGTCAGGGGGGTGGTGGAGGGGCCAATGGAAGGGGGTCAGGGTGGGGGAGGGGTCGGGGGGGGAGGGTCAGTGGGGTGGGGAAGGGGTCCGTGTGGGGGAGGGGTCAGTGGAAGGGGTCAGTGCGGTGGGGGAGGGGTCAGGGGGGGTGGGGGAGGGGTCGGTGGGGAGGGGGTCAGGGTGGGGGAGGAGCAGAGGGTCAGTGGGGAGGGGGAGGGGTCAGGGGGAACGGGGTCAGTGTGGGGGAGGGGTCAATGGAAGGGGTCAGTGGGGAGGGGGAGGGTCAGTGTGGGGTGGGGGAGGGGTCGGTGGGGAGGGGGTCAGGGTGGGGGGAGGGCAGCAGCGCCGAGAACTGGCGGGGGTCGCTGCTCCTGGGGGAGGGGTGGGGGAGGGGTCAGTGGGAGGGGTCCGGGTGGGGGAGGGGCAGGGGGTCAGTGGGGGGGGGAGGGTCAGTGTGGGGTGGGGGAGGGGCAGGTGGAACGGGGTCAGGGTGGGGGAGGGGTCAATGGGGGTGGGGGAGGTGCAGGGGGTCGGTGGGGAGGGGATCAGGGTGGGGGAGGGTCAGTGGGGGGGAGGGGTCAATGGAAGGGGTCAGGGTGGGGGAGGGCTAGATGGGTCGGTGGGGGAGGGGCAGGGGTCGCTAGGGTGGGGGTCAGGGTGGGGGAGGGGCGGGGGGTCAGTGGGGGTGGGGGAGGGGCAGGGGGGGTGGGGGAGGGGTCGGTGGAAGGGGGTCAGTGTGGGGGAGGGGCAGAGGGGGTCAGTGGGGGTGGGGGAGGGGCGGGGGGTCGCTGGGGTGGGGTTCAGGGTGGGGGAGGGGTCGGTGGAAAAGGCCAAAGGGGGTGGGGGAGGGTCAGTGTGGGGGAGGGGCACAGGGGTCAATGGGGGTGGGGGAGGGGTCCCAGTCCCTGTTCCCACTCCCACACTGGTCCATACTGGTTATACTGGTCCATACTGGTTATACTGGTTTATACTGGTTATACTGGTTTATCCCAATTTATCCCAGTTTATCTTGCCCCACACTGGTCCATACTGGTTATACTGGTTATACTGGTTTATACTGGTTTATACTGGTTTATACTGGTTATACTGGTTATACTGGTTCTGGCCTGTTCCCACTCCCTCCAGTCTCACTCTATTCCCACCCCCGCACTGGTTTATACTGGTTTATACTGGTCCACCCCAATTTATAGTGGTTTATACTCAGTTATACTGGTTTATACTGGTTTATCCCAATTTATACTGGTCCATACTGGTTTATACTGGTCTATACTGGTTTATCCCAATTTACCCCGGTTTATTCTGGTTTATCTTGGCCCATACTGGTCCATACCGGTTTATACTGGTTTATCCCAATTTATACTGGTCTGTACTGGTTTATCCTCATTTATACTGGTTTATACTGGTCCATCCTGGTTTATACTGGTCCACCCCCATTTACACTGATCCATACTGGTCCCTACTGGTCTATACTGGTTTATACTGGTTTATACTGGTCCCTAATGGTCTATACTGGTTTATACTGGTTTATACTGGTTTATCCAATTTATAGTGGTTGATACTGGTCCCTCATGGTCTATACTGCTTTATACTGGTTTATACTGGTTTATCCCAATTTATACTGGTCCCTACTGGTCCCTACTGGTCTATACTGGTCTATACTGGTTTAATGGATTTTAATGGGGATTTTTGGGCTCATACTGGTCCCTACTGGTCTATACTGGTTTATACTGGTTTATACTGGTCCCTAATGGTCTATACTGGTTTATACTGGTTTATACTGGTTTATACTGGTTTATACTGGTTTATCCCAATTTATACTGGTTTATACTGGTCCCTACTGGTCCCTAATGATCTATACTGGTTTATACTGGTTTATACTCGTTTATCCCAATTTATACTGGCTTATACTGGTTCCTACTGGTTTATACTGGTCCCTACTGGTCCCTACTGGTCTATACTGGTTTATACTGGTTTATACTGGTTTAATGGATTTTAATGGGGATTTTTGGGCTCATACTGGCCCCTACTGGTCCATACTGGTCTATACTGGTTTATACTGGTTTAATGGATTTTAATGGGGATTTTTGGGCTCATACTGGTCCCTACTGGTCCATACTGGTTTATACTGGTTTAATGGATTTTAATGGGGATTTTTGGGCTCACACTGGTCCCTACTGGTCCATACTGGTTTATACTGGTCTATACTGGTTTATACTGGTTTAATGGATTTTAATGGGGATTTTGGGCTCACACTGGTCCCTACTGGTCCATACTGGTTTATACTGGTCCCCACTGGTGACTCACCCCTGCAGGCAGTGCGCGGCCGTCAGGACCCACTCGGGGGCCACCAGGGAGACCCCGCAGACGTGGGACCCCCCCGGCGCAGGGAGCCCTGCCAGGGCCAGCGCCCCTCCCCCGCCTCCAAGCCCCCCACGGCGCGCGCCCGCGGGGGGAGGCGGGGCAGCCCGCACTCTGCCGGAACAGCCGGGGGGGTATTGGGGGGTTATTGATCAGTTATTGGGGGTTATTGGGGGATTATTGGGGGTTATTGAGCAGTTATTGGGGTTATTGGGGGATTTGGTGGGTATTGGGGGGATTTGGGGGTTATTGGGGGATTATTGAGCAGTTATTGGGGTTATTGGTGGTTATTGGGGGGTTATTGAGCAGTTATTGGGGGTTATTGGGGATTATTGGGGATTATTGGGGGATTATTGGGGGATTATTGGGGGTTATTGGGGGATTATTGGGGGTTATTGGGGGTTATTGGGGGGATTTGGGGATTATTGGGGGTTATTGGGGTTATTGGGGATTTTGGGGGGATTATTGGGGATTTTGGGGGGGTTATTGGGGATTATTGGGGGTTATTGGGGGTTATTGGGGGATTATTGGGGATTATTGGGGGTTATTGAGCAGTTATTGGGATTATTGGGGATTTTGGGGGATTATTGGGGGTTATTGGGGGGATTTGGGGTTATTGGGGGGTTATTGAGCAGTTATTGGGGATTATTGGGGATTATTGGGGGGTTATTGGGGGTTATTGGGGGTTATTGGGGGATTTGGGGGTTATTGGGGGTTATTGGGGGGATTATTGGGGATTATTGGGGGTTATTGAGGGTTATTGGGGGTTATTGGGGGTTATTGAGCAGTTATTGAGCAATTATTGGGGGTTATTGGGGGTTATTGGGGATTATTGGGGATTATTGGGGGGTTATTGGGGATTATTGGGGGTTATTGGGGGTTATTGGGGGTTATTGGGGATTATTGAGCAGTTATTGGGGGTTATTGGGGATTATTTGGGATTTTGGGGGATTATTGGGGGGATTTGGGGTTGTTGGGGGATTATTGGGGTTATTGGGGGTTATTGGGGGGATTTGGGGTTATTGGGGGGGTTATTGGGGGATTATTGAGCAGTTATTGGGGGTTATTGGGGGTTATTGGGGGTTATTGGGGATTATTGAGCAGTTATTGGGGTTATTGGGGGATTATTGGGGGTTATTGGGGGTTATTGGGGGTTATTGGGGATTATTGAGAAGTTATTGGGGGTTATTGGGGGTTATTGGGGGGTTATTGGGGGTTATTGGGGGGTTATTGGGGTTATTGGGGGTTATTGGGGGATTATTGAGCAGTTATTGGGGGTTATTGGGGGTTATTGGGGGATTATTGAGCAGTTATTGGGGGTTATTGGGGATTATTGGGGGTTATTGGGGGGGTTATTGGGGGTTATTGGGGGATTTGGGGGGTTATTGGGGGGTTATTGAGCAGTTATTGGGGGTTATTGGGGATTATTGGGGGTTATTGGGGGTTATTGGGGATTATTGGGGATTTTGGGGGGATTGTTGGGGATTTTGGGGGGGTTATTGGGGATTATTGGGGGTTATTGGGGGGATTTGGGGGTTATTGGGGATTATTTGGGATTTGGGGGGATTATTGGGGGGATTTGGGGGGGGTTGGGGATTTGGGGAATTATTGGGTATTATTGGGGGATTATTGGGGGTTTATTGGGGATTTGGGGGGATTTTGGGGGATTATTGGGGGATTATTGGGGATTTTGGGGAGATTATTGGGGATTATTGGGGATTTTGGGGATTATTGGGGATTTCGGGGGGGTTATTGGGAATTTTGGGGGGATTTTGGGGGCATTATTGGGGATTTTGGGAGTTTGGGGAGGGTTTGGGGGGATTTTGGGGGTTTTCAGGGGATTGGGGGGGGGTTTTGGGGGGATTTGAGGATTTTAGAGGGATTTGGGGGGATTATTGGGGTTTTGGGGGATTTGGGGAGTTTTATGGGGATTCGGGGGGGTTTGGGGGGATTTTGGGGGATTTGCAGAGATTTGGGGAGTTTCGGGGGATTATTGCAGATTTTGGGGGGATTTGGGGATTTTGGGGGGATTTTAGGGTATTTATTGGGGATTTTGGGGACATTTTATGGGATTTGGGGGATTTTGGGGATTATTGGGATTTTGGGAGATTTGAGGGGATTTTATGGAAGATTTTGGGGCATTTTTGGGAGATTTTGGGGGCATTCGGGGCCTCACCCCGCTCCGTCTCAGGGGTCTGGGGGGGAAAGGGGGAGGGGGGTCAGGGGGGTCTGAACCCAAAAAAACCCAAAATCCACACAAAAAGACCCAAAAATCCACCAAAAAACACCCAAACCCCCACAAAAACCTCAAAAAACACACAAAAAACACGAAAAAACACCCAAAAAACCCACAAAAACCCCCAAAAAAACCACAAAAAAACCTCCAAAAGCACCCAAAAACCCACTAAAAAAACCAACAAAACCCAAAAACAACAAAAAACCCACAAAACCCCAAAATCCACCCAAAGAAACTAAAAAATACCCAAAATCCACACAAAAAACCCAAAATTCAGCCCAAAACAACCCCCCAAAAACCTAAAACCAAAGAATCCAAAAACCCAAAAACCCCAACCCCGAAATCCCCCCAAAAATATTTAAAAAAAAACCCAAAACTCCCAAAATTCCTCCAAAGAGGAGGAAAATCCAAATTTTCCACCCGGGGACACCCCAAAATTCCATCCAAACCCCAAATTTTCCACCCAAAATTCAAAAAATTCCTCTCAAAAACCCCAAAATTCCTGCTGGGAAGCCCCAAAATTCCCAAATTCTCACCCCAAACTCCAAAATTCCCACCTCAAAATCCCAAAATTCCATCAAAAATCCAAATTTTCCACCCCAAAACACAAAATTCCACCCGGGAACCCCAAAAATTCCCAAATCTCAACCCCAATCCCCAAAATTTGGCTCCAAAATTCCCAGATTTCCACCCCAAACCACAAAATTCCACCCGGGAACCCCAAAAATCCCCAATTCCCACCCCAAACCCCCCCAAAATTCCCAAATTCCCACCCCAACCCCCAAATTTCCACCCGGGAACCCCAAAACCCCCGAAATTCCCACCCCGAACCCCAAATTCTGGTGGAAAATTCCCCAAAAAACCCCAAAATTCCCCTGAAAATTCCCAAATCACCCCCCGAACCCCAAAAATTCCCCCCAGAATCCCCAAAAATCCACCCAGGAACCCCAAAAATCTCCAAAAATTCCCTCCGACCCCCCCCCCTTACAAATCCCCAAATTCCCACCCGAAACCCCCAAAATTCCCAAATTCCCCCCCGCGAACCCCAAAATTCCCCCCCCGAACCCAAAATTTTTTCCCCGAACCCCAAAACTCTCCCCAAAATTCCCCCAAATTTCCCCTCCCCCCCGCCCCTCCCCCCACCCCAACCCCCAAAACCCCCAAAATTCCCCCAAAATTCCCAAATTCCCCCCCCGAACCCCAAAATTCCCCCCCGAACCCCAAAACTCTCCCCAAAATTCCCCAAATTTCCCCTCCCCCCGCCCCTCCCCCACCCCACCCCCCCAAATCCCCCCAAACCCCCTTTCCCACGGGTGGGGGAGGGGCGGGGATTCCCCCAATTTTTTTTAATTTTAATTTTAAATTTTTTTTTTTTTTTTGGGGGGGGGGGGGGTTACCTGGGGGGGGGTCCCCGGGCGTGACGTCACAGGCGAGGGCGGCCAGCAGCAGGAGGGGGAGGGGCAGCAGCGGCCGCGGGGTCCCCATGGCGCCGCCGCCCCTCCCCCCCGGCGCGGCCCCTTTAAGGCCGGGGGGGGCGGGGCCGGCGCCGCGCCCCACGGGGCCGCCCGGGCCGCGGGGCAGGGGCGGGGCCGCCCCTCCCCCACCCCCGCCCGGCCCGGCCGGGGGGAGGGGCGCGGAAAATTCCACCCCGAAGCCCAACGTTTCCGCCCCAAAATCCCCGAAATTCCGCCCAAAATCCCAATTTTCCAACAGAATTCCGCCCCAAATCCCCCAAATTCCACCCCAAATCCCCAAAATTCCGCCCCAAAATCCCAATTTTGGAGCCAGAATTCCACCCAAATCAAAAATTTCCATCCAAAATCCCCAAAATTCCACCCAAATCCCCAAATTCCACCCAAAATCCCAATTTTCCAACCAGAATTCCACCCCAAATCCCCAAAATTCCGCCCAAAATCCCCAAAATTCCACCCAAAATCCCAATTTTCCAACCAGAATTCCACCCCAAATCCCCAAAATTCCGCCCAAAATCCCAATTTTGAACCCAAAAGTCCACCCAAAATCCCAATTATGGACCCAAAATTCCACCCCAAATCCCAATTTTCCAACCAGAATTCCACCCAAATCAAAAATTTCCATCCAAAATCCCAAAATTCCACCCAAAATCCCAATTTTCCAACCAGAATTCCACCCCAAATCCCCAAAATTCCACCCAAAATCCCCAAAATTCCACCCCAAATCCCAATTTTCCAACCAAATTCCGCCCCAAATCCCCAAAATTCCACCCCAAATCCCCAAAATTCCACCCAAAATCCCAATTTTCAAACAAAATTCCGCTTGAAATTCAAATTTCCACCCCAAATCCCCAAATTCCACCCCAAATCCCCAAAATTCCACCCCAAATCCCAATTTTCCAAACAAAATTCCACCCCAAATCCCAATTTTGGACCCGAAATTCCACCCCAAATCCCCAAAATTCCACCCAAAATCCCCAAAATTCCACCCAAAATCCCCAAAATTCCACCCAAAATCCCAATTTTCCAACCAAAATTCCGCCCCAAATCCCCAAAATTCCACTCCAAATCCCCAAAATTCCACCCAAAATCCCAATTTTCCAAAAAAAATTCCACTGAAATTCAAAATTTCCTCCCCAAATCCCCAAACTTCCACCCCAAATCCCCAAAATTTCCACCCAAAATCCCAATTTTCCAAACAAAATTCCGCTTGAAATTCAAAATTTCCACCCCAAATCCCCAAATTCCACCCCAAATCCCCAAAATTCCACCCAAAATCCCAATTTTGGACCCGAAATTCCACCCCAAATCGAAAATTTCCATCCAAAATCCCCAAAATTCCACCCCAAATCCCAATTTTCCAACCAAAATTCTGCCCCAAATCAAAAATTTCCATCCAAAATCCCCAAAATTCCACCCAAAATCCCAATTTTCCAAACAAAATTCCACCCCAAATCCCAATTTTGGACCCGAAATTCCGCCCCAAATTGAAACTTTCCACCCAAAATTCCATCCAAAATCCAAATTTTTGACCCAGAATTCCGCCCCAAATCAAAATTTCCACCCAAAATCCGAATTTTGGACACAAAATTCCACCCCAAATCCATATTTTTGACCCAAAATACGAATTTTTGACCCAAAATTCCACCCGCCCCCCAAAAAAAAAATTCCATCCAAAATCCAAATTTTTCACTCAAAATTTGACTCAAAATCGAAAAATTTCCACCCGAAATCCAAATTTTTTACCCAAATTTCTACCCAAAATCGTAATTTTCCACCCCCAATCCAGATTTTCCAGCCCCCAATCCCCAAAATTCCATTTGAAATCCAAATTTTTTACCCAAAATCCCCAGAAATCCACTCGAAATCCAAATTTTCCACCCCAAATCCCCAAAATTCCACCCAAAATCCAAATTTTCCAACCAAAATTCCACCCAAAATCTAAATTTTCCACCCCAAATCCAAAGTTTCCACCCCCAAATCCCAAAATTCTGCTCGAAATCCAAATTTCCCCCGAAATCCGAATTTTCCATCACAAATCCCCAAAATTCCACTAAAATCAGAATTTTCCACTCAAAATTTGAATTTTCCAACCAAATTGCACTCGAATTCAAACACAATCAGAAATTTCCACTCAAATTTTGAATTTTACACCCAAATTCCACTGAAAATCCAAGTTTTCCACACAAAATTCGAATTTCCAACCAAAATTCCACCCCAAATTGAAATTTTTCAATCAAAATCTGGATTTTCCACCCCAGATCTCCAAAACTCCACCCAAAATCCTAATTTTTTACCCAGAATTCCACTCAAAATCCAAATTTCCCACCCAAAAAGCCCAAATTTTCTACCCAAATCCCCAAGTTCCAAAAATCCCAAATTTTCCTCCAAAATTCCACCCAAATTCCCGAATTTGCACCCAAAATCCCCAAAATTCCACCCAAAATCCAAATTTTCTACCCAAAATCTCCAAAATTCCTAAATTTTCCCCCAAATTCCCCAAATTTCCCCACAATGCCAAATTTTTCCCCAACATCCCCGAATTTTCCCCCAAATTTCCCCCCAAATCCCCAATTTTCCCAAAATTCCCCCAAATTTCCCCCCAAAATCCCCAAATATCCCCCATTTTCCCTTAATTTCCCCCAAATTTTCCCCAAATTCCCAAATTTCCCCCAATTTCCCCATTTTCTCCCAAATTTTCCCCAATTTCCCCCATTTTCTCGCAAATTTCCCCAAATTCCCCAATTTTCTCCAAATTTCCCGCAATTTTCCCCCAAATTCCCCAAATTTCCCCAATTTCTTCATTTCCCCCAAATTCCCCCAAATTCCCCGAAATTCCCCAAATTTCCCCCCAAATTTCCCCAAATTTTCCCCAAAAATTTCCCCCAAATTCCCCAATTTTCCCCAAATTTCCCCCAAATTCCCCAAATTTCCCCAAATTCCCCAATTTTCCCCCAAATTTCCCCCAAATTCCCCAAATTTCCCCAAATTCCCCACAAATTTCCCCCCAAATTTCCCCCAAATTCCCCAAATTCCCCCCAAATTTCCCCGCCCCGTTTCTCCCTCCTCAAAATGGCGGCTCCCCCCCCCCAGCCCGGACCTCCCTAAGATGGCGGCGCTCTCGCGAGATTTGGGCGGCGCTCTCGCGAGCTTTGGGCGGCGCTCTGGCGAGCCTCGGGGCTGCTCTCTCGCGAGATTTGGGCGGCGCTCTGGCGAGCTTTGGGCGGCGCTCTCGCGAGATTTGGGCGGCGCTCTGGCGAGCTTTGGGCGGCGCTCTCGCGAGATTTGGGCGGCGCTCTCGCGGCGGGGCCGGAGCCGGCGCAGCGGCCGCCATGGTGAGCAGCGGGCGGGGGGCGGCGGTTCGGCGGCCCCGCGGCGGCCCCGCGGCGGCTCCGCGGCCCTTCGGCGCCCGGCGGCCGCGGGGGAGAGCCGCGGGGCTCGGGCTGGGCCGGGGGGATCCCCGCGGGGCGCCCCGGGCCGCGCAATGGCGCCCCGAAAACGACCCCCCCCCAAACGGCGAGAGCGCGCGGCGCCCCTGGCGGAGGCCACGCCCACTTCAGCTCCAGGCCACGCCCACTTCAGCCCCGAGGCCACGCCCACTTCAGCCTCGAGGCCACGCCCACTTCACCCAGGCCACGCCCACTTTAAGCCCACCGAGGTGATGCCCCTTTGTGGCTTAAAAATGGACAAAAAATGACCCAAAAATGGACAAAATTGGCCTAAAAATGAACTAAAAATGACCCAAAATGGACAAAAAAATGACTCAAAAATGGACCCAAAAATGGACAAAAAAAATGACTCTAAAATGACCCAAAAAATGTCCCAAAAATGGACAAAATTGGCCTAAAAATGAACTGAAAATGACCCAAAATGGACAAAAAAATGACCTAAGAAATTGACAAAAAAAGGACTCAAAAATGAACCCAAAAATGGACAAAAAATGACCCAAAAATGGACAAAAAATGACCCAAAAATGGACAAAAAATGACTCTAAAATGACTCAAAAATGGACAAAAAATGGCCTAAAAATCACCCAAAATGGACAAAAAAATGGACCCAAAAAATGACCCAAAAATGGACCAAAAATGGCCTAAAAATGAGCTAAAAATGGCCCAAAAATGGACAAAAAAAAGACCCAAAAATGGACAAAAAACCGACCCAAATATGAACCCAAAAATGGACAAAAAATGACTCTAAAATGACCCCAAAAAAATGACCCAAAAATGGACAAAAAAATGACCCAAAAATGGACAAAAAAATGACCCAAAAATGGACCAAAAAATGGACAAAAGATGACTCAAAATGACCCAAAAACTGGACAAAAAATGACTCAAAAATGGACAAAAAATGACCTAAAATTGAACCCAAAAATGGACAAAAAAATGACCCACAAATGACCCACAAATGGGCAAAAGACGACCCAAAAATGGACCAAAACTGACCAAAAAATGGACAAAATATTCAACTCAAAATGGAGGAAAAATGACCTAAAATGGACTAAAAAATGAACCCAAAATCGGCCCAAAGTGACCCAAAAATGGACAAAAAAAACCCCCAAAACGGAGCAAAAATGACCCAAAAATTGAACCTAAATTGGACCAAAAATGAACTCAAAAACAACCCAAAAAATTAATCAAAAATGACCCAAAAAATGAATCCAAAAATGGACCAAAAAAAGAACCTGAATTGAACCAAAAATGACCCAAAATGAACCAGAAATGGACAAAAAATTCAACCCAAAATGGATCAAAAATGACCCCAAAAAAATGAATCAACAACGACCCAAAAAATGAACGTAAAACGGACCAAAAATGCCCCAAAATGGACAAAAAATGACCAAAAATGGACCAAAAAAAAACCCCCTAAATTGAACCAAAAATGACCCAAAATGCCCCAAAATGGAAGGAAAAATGGACATAAAATGACCCAGAAATTGAACCGAACTTTAAAATTCATTCCAAATCCTCTGAAAATCAGAAATTTTTGGTGGCCAAACCCAATTTCTTGCTAGCCACGCCCCAAAACTCAAAACAACACCCGCCACACCCCTAAAATTGCCTGGAAAACCCCCAAAAAATCCTAATTTTTGGTGGTCAAACCCAATTTTTTACTAGCCACGCCCAATTTTCACTAGCCACGCCCATTTTGTCACTAGCCACGCCCCCAACTCAATACAACTCCCACCAAACCCCGAAAACCGGCTGGAAAACCCCAAAAAAAACCAATTTTTGGGTGCCTGGCCCCATTTCCGGGCTCGGTAGCCACCAGCAGAGTTTGGTAGCCACAGGCCAGGCTCAGTAGCCACTGGCAAGGTTTGGTAGCCACCGGCAGGGTTCGGTAGCCACCAGCAGAGTTTGGTGGCCACCAGCAGGGTTCGGTAGCCACGGGCCGGGTTCGGTAGCCACAGGCCAGGCTCAGTAGCCACTGGCAAGGTTTGGTAGCCACCGGCCGGGTTCGGTGGCCACCAGCCAGGTTTGGTAGCCACGGGCCCGGCCCAGTAGCCCCTGTCAAGGTTTGGTAGCCACCAGCAGGGTTTGGTAGCCACGGGCCGGGCTCGGTAGCCACGGGCCGGGTTCGGTAGCCACTGGCAAGTTTTGGTAGCCACGGGCCGGATTCAGTAGCCACGGCCCGGCTCAGTAGCCACCAGCAGGGTTCGGTAGCCACGGGCCGGGTTCAGTAGCCACGGGCCGGGTTCAGTAGCCACGGGCCGGGTTCAGTAGCCACCGGCCGGGCTCGGTAGCCACGGCCCCGCTGAGCGGCCGCCTCGGCAGGACGTGTTCCTGATGATCCGGCGGCACAAGACGACGATCTTCACCGAGGCCAAGGAGTCCTCGACCGTGCTGGAGCTGAAGAGAATCGTGCAGGGGATCCTGCACCGCCCGCCCCACGAGCAGCGCCTCTACAAGGTGGGCAACGAGGGGTTAACAGAGTTTGGAATTTTGGGGAGATTTTGGGGAGATTTTGGGGAAATTTGGGGAATTTTGGGGGGATTTTTGGGGATTTTTTGGGGATTTTGGGGGGTTTTTTGGGGGTTTTTGGGGATTTTTGGGGTTTGAATGGCGCAGGGGATCCTGCACCGCCCGCCCCACGAGCAGCGCCTCTACAAGGTGGGCAGCGAGGGGTTAATGGGGACGGGATTTTGGGGGATTTTGGGGATTTTTTGGGGTTTTTTGGGGATTTTTTGGGGATTTTGGGGGGTTTTTTTGGGGGTTTTTGGGGATTTTTGGGGTTTGACTGGAGCAGGGGATCCTGCACCGCCCGCCCCACGAGCAGCGCCTCTACAAGGTGGGCAGCAAGGGGTTAATGGGATCCGGATTTTGGGGATTTTTGGGGATTTTTTGGGGAATTTTGGGGATTTTTGGGGATTTTTTGGGGATTTTTGGGGTTTGACTGGAGCAGGGGATCCTGCACCGCCCGCCCCACGAGCAGCGCCTCTACAAGGTGGGCAGCCAGGGGTTAATGGGATCCGGATTTTGGGGGATTTTGGGGATTTTTGGGGATTTTTTGGGGAATTTTGGGGATTTTTTGGGGATTTTTTGGGGTTTGAATGGCGCAGGGGATCCTGCACCGCCCGCCCCACGAGCAGCGCCTCTACAAGGTGGGCAGCCAGGGGTTAATGGGATCCGGATTTTGGGGGATTTTGGGGAGTTTTGGGGATTTTTGGGGAATTTTGGGGATTTTTTGGGGATTTTTTGGGGATTTTTTGGGGTTTGAATGGCGCAGGGGATCCTGCACCACCCGCCCCACGAGCAGCGCCTCTACAAGGTGGGCAACAAAGGGTTAATGGGGACGGAATTTTGGGGAGATTTGGGGATTTTGGGGATTTTTGGGGGTTTTTGGGATTTTTTGGGATTTTTCGGGATTTTTTGGGGTTTGAATGGCGCAGGGGATCCTGCACCGCCCGCCCCACGAGCAGCGCCTCTACAAGGTGGGCAACGAGGGGTTAATGGGGACGGAATTTTGGGGAGATTTTGGGGAATTTTGGGGAATTTTGGGGGTTTTATGGGATTTTATGGGATTTCTTTTTTATTTATTTTTTCAGGATTTTTGGGGGATTTTTTGAGATTTTTTGGGGATTTTTTGGGGATTTTTCGGGATTTTTTGGGGATTTTTTGTAGGATTTTTTTTTGTGATTTTTTTGGGATATTTTTTGGGATTTTTTTTAAATTTTTTTGGAGGGATTTTTTGGGGGTTTTTTTGAGATTTTTTGGGGATTTTTGGAGGATTTTTTTAGGGATTTTTTGTGGATTTTTTGGGGGGATTTTTTGAGGATTTTTTTTTTTATTCTTTCGTGATTTTTGGGGATTTTTTAGAGATGTTTTGGGGATTTTGGGGGATTTTTTGGGGGAATTTTTGGGGATTTTGGTTGGGGTTTTTTTGAGATTTTTGGGGATTGGGATTTTTTTTTGGGGGGGGGGTTCTGGATTTTTTTGGGAATTTCTTTGGGGATTTTTGGAGGGATTTTTTGGGGGTGTTTTGGGGGCTTTGAGGATTTGGGATTTTGGGGGGTTTTGGGGATTGGGGAATTTCAAGGATATTTTGGGATATTTTCGGGAACATTTCAGGAACATTTTGAGATAATTTTTGGATATTTCAGGGATAATTTTGGGAACATTTCAGGACATTTTGGGATAATTTCAGGGATTTTTCGGGATAATTTTGGGGATATTTTGGGAACATTTCAGGAATATTTCGGGATAATTTCAGGAACATTGCGGGAACATTTTGGGAACATTTTGGGATAATTTCAGGGTCATTTTGGGTACATTTCGGGAACATTTTGGGAACATTTTGGGATAATTTTTGGATAATTTCAGGAACATTTTGGGATCATTTCGGGTACATTTTGGGGGTATTTTGGGAACACTTTGGGATACTTTGGGATAATTTTGGGAACATTTCGGGACCATTTTGGGACCATTTTGGGACCATTTCAGGACCATTTTGGGATAATTTTGGGACCATTTTGGGACCATTTTGGGACCATTTTGGGACCATTTTGGGATAATTTTGGGACCATTTTGGGACCATTTTGGGACCATTTCGGGATCATTTTGGGACCATTTTGGGATCATTTCGGGACCGTTTTGGGACAATTTTGGGATCATTTTGGGACCATTTTGGACCATTTCGGGACCATTTTGGGACCATTTCGGGATCATTTTGGGACCATTTCGGGATCATTTCGGGACCCTTTCGGGACCATTTTGGGAACATTTTGGGACCATTTCGGGACCATTTTGGGATCATTTCGGGATCATTTTGGGACCATTTCGGGACCATTTTGGGACCATTTCGGGATCATTTTGGGACCATTTCGGGACCATTTTGGGATAATTTTGGGACCATTTTGGGATCATTTTGGGATCATTTCGGGATAATTTTGGGACCATTTTGGGATCATTTTGGGATCATTTTGGGACCATTTTGGGGATATTTCGGGACCATTTTGGGACCGTTTTGGGACCATTTTGGGATCATTTCGGGACCATTTTGGGACCATTTTGGGACCGTTTTGGGACCATTTTGGGATCATTTCGGGACCGTTTCGGGATCGTTTCGGGACCGTTTCCCCCCGCTCCCCCAGGACGATCAGCTCCTGGAGGACTCCAAGACTTTGGGCGACTGCGGCTTCACCAGCCAGACCGCCCGGCCCCAGGCCCCGGCCACCGTGGGGCTGGCGCTGCGCAGCGGCGGTGCGCCCGGGGCTGGGGGTCCGGGGGGTTTGGGGGGTCCTGGGGGGGTTTGGGGGTCCTGGGGGGGGTTTGGGGGGCTTTGGGGGGGTTTGGGGGGTCCTGGGGGGGGTTTGGGGGATTTAGGGGGTCCTGGGGGGGTTCGGGGGGTCCTGGGGGGTCCTGGGGGGGTTCGGGGGTCCTGGGGGGGATTTGGGGGGTCCTGGGAGGTCCTGGGGAGATTTAGGGGGTCCTGGGGGGTCCTGGGGGGGGGGGTGGGGGGGTCCTGGGGGGTCCTGGGGGGGGTTTGGGGGGTCCGGGGGTTGGGGGGTCCTGGGGGGGGTTGGGGGGTCCTGGGGGTCCTGGGGGGGTCCTGGGGGGGTTGGGGGGTCCTGGGGGGTCCTGGGGGGGTTCGGGGGGGATTTGAGGGGGTCCTGGGGGGGTTCGGGGGGTCCTGGGGGGGATTTGGGGGGTCCTGGGGGATCCTGGGGGGGTTTGGGGGGTCCTGGGGGTGGTTGGGGGGTCCTGGAGGGTCCTGGGGGGGGTTTGGGGGGTCCTGGGGGGAGTTTGGGGAGATTTAGGGGGTCCTGGGGGGTCCTGGGGGAAATTTGGGGGTCCCTGGGGGGTTTTGGGGGGATTTTAGGGGTCCCTGGGGGGTGTTTGGGGATCCCAGGGGGGTTTGGGGGATTTGGGGGGGTCCTGAGAGGGTTTGGGGGGAATTGGGGGATTCTGGGGGGGGGGTTGGGGATTTGGGGGCTTTGGGGGGTCCCAGGGGGGATTTTGGGGTTCCTGGGCGAGTTTGGGGGGGGGTTAGGGGGGGGTTGGTGGGGTTTGAGGGTTCCTGGGGAGGTTTGGGGGGGAATTTTGGGGGTCCCAGGGGGAAGTTTGGGGGTCCCAGGGGAGGTTTTAGGGGTCCCTAGGGGGGTTTGGGGCAAATAAAAGGAATTTTCAGGGGTCCCTGGGGGGCTACGGGGGGATTTTGGGGTCCCTGGGGGGTTTGGGGGGATTTTTGGGGATCCTGGGGCAGATTTTATTGGTTTTTTTAGGGGTTTTGGGTTCCTGGGTTGGAGTTTTTGGCTTTTTTTTCGGGGATTTTTTTGGGATTTATTTTTTGGGCTGGATTTTTGGGATTTTGGGGTTTTCCAGGTGTAATTTTAACCCTTTCCCCCCCAAGCAGAGGAGTCCTTCGAGGGGCTCTCTCGGGTTTTTTTAGGGTTTTTGGGGTTCCTGGGTTGGATTTTTTCGGGGATTTTTTTGGGATTTATTTTTTGGGTTGGATTTTTGGGATTTTGGGGTTTTCCGGGTGTAAATTTTTAACCCCTTTCCCCCCAAGCAGAGGAGTCCTTCGAGGGGCTGCGCATCGAGCCCTTCTCCAGCCCCCCGGAGCTGCCGGACGTGATGAAGCCCCAGGACTCCACCGGGGCCGCCACCGACCCCCCCCTGCCCTGAGCCCGAATTTGGGCTCAAATCCGACGATTTTGGGGCCGGGGGAGGGGCTGGGAGGGGGGCGGGGGGAGGGGAGAAAGAAAATCCAAAAAAAACCCCGAAAAAATCCCCAAAAAATCGAAATAAAAAAACCCCTGGCGACATCTGGGGGAGCTCGGGCGAATTTTTGGGGAATTTTAGGGAGGATTTTGGGGGGGTCCCGAGGGAATTTTGGGGTTTGGGAAATTTTAGGGGGTTCTGAGGAATTTTGGGGGCAAATTTGAAGGGGAACTTGGGAATTTTGGGGTCCCAAGGGAATTTTGGGGGAATCCCAGAGGATTTTGGGGGCCCTGGGGGATTTTGAGGGGAAATTTGGGGATTTTGGGGTCCCGAGGGAATTTTAGGGGAAATTTGGGGATTTTGGGGGACTCAAGGGAATTCTGGGGGGAAATTTGGGGATTTTGGGGCCCAGAAGGAATTTGGGGATTTTGGGTGGTCCAGAGGGAATTTTTAGGGGAAATTTGGGGATTTTGGGGGACTCAAGGGAATTCTGGGGGGAAATTTGGGGTTCCCGGGAGAATTTTGGGAGGAATTTTAGGGAGGATTTTGGGGGGCTCTGAGGAAATTTTGGGGTGGTTTTAGGGGTCCTGGGGGGATTTTGGGGGGTCCCATAAGATTTGGGGGGAAATTTGGGGCCATGAAAGAAAATCTGGGGGTCCAAGGGAATTTTAGGAGAAATTTGGGAATTTTGGGGTTCTGAAGGAGTTTTAGGAGGAAATTTGGGGTTTTGGGGGAATCCCGTAAGATTTAAGGGAAATTTGGGGCCACGAGGGGAAATTTGGTGATTTTGGGGGTCCCAAGGGAATTTTAGGGGAAATTTGGGGATTTTGGGGCTCTCAAGAGAATTTGGGTGGGAAATTTGGAGATTCTGGGGGACTCAATGAAATTTTAGGGGAAATTTGGAGATTTGGGGGGGACTCAATGAAATTTTAGGGGAAATTTGGGGATTTTGGGGATCTCAATGAAATTTTAGGGGAAATTTGGGGATTTTGGGGATCTCAATGGAATTTTAGGGGAAATTTGGGGATTTTGGGGATCTCAATGGAATTTTAGGGGAAATTTGGGGATTTTGGGGATCTCAATGGAATTTTAGGGGAAATTTGGGGATTTTGGGGATCTCAATGGAATTTTAGGGGAAATTTGGGGATTTTGGGGATCTCAATGGAATTTTAGGGGAAATTTGGGGTTCCCGGAGAATTTTGGAGGAATTTTTGTCTCTTTGGGGTCCCCCCATTCCCGCCCCTCCCCCTCATTAACCAAGCCCCGCCCCCAATCAGAGACCACGCCCCCTTTAATTTTGGGTCGTTTTAATGTAAAACAGAAAACAACAAAAAGGGGGCGGGGCTTGGAGAGAAAATGGGCGGGGCTTCAGAAAAGGGGGGCGGGGCTTAAAGAGGAGAGGGCGGGGTCAGAGCAGGGGCGGGAAACGAAACGGGATTGGCTGGTGGGGAGGGGGCGTGGTTTATGGGAAGGGGCGTGGTTTGCGGGGAAAGGGGCGGGGCTTATGGAAAGGGGGCGGGGCCTGGAGTCGGGGGCGGAGCTTCGGGGGCGGAGCTGCAAGAGAAGAGAGGGGTGAGGGGGTGGGGGGAGGGGCGGCCCCGATTTTGGGGGTCCCGGAGCCGTTTTTGGGGGGCCCCTCCCCCACACGTGGACCCCGCGGTCACCCCAAATTCGGGACCCCCGAGAGGCCCCGCCCCCGGACCCAAAATCCACAAATTCCACCCAAAATCCCCCACCCCCCACCAAAAATGGGCGTTTCCAGCACAGAAGAGACCTGAAAAGCGGGAATTTCCACCCTGAAATTGGGAATTTTCACCCCAAAATCCACCCCGAAATTGGGAATTTCCACCCCAAAATCCACCCCAAAAATGGGAATTTTAACCCGAAAATCCACCGTAAAAATGGGAATTTTTACCCTAAAACTGGGAATTTTCACCCCAAATTCCACCCCCAAACTGGGCAAGGTCACCCCAAATCCACCCCAAAACTGGGAGTTTTTAGCCCAAAATCCACCCCAAAACTGGGAATTTTCACCCCAAATTCCACCCCCGAGCTGGGTAAGTTGACCCCAAACTCCTCCCAGAAATTGGGAATTTTCACCCCAAAATCCACACCCAAACTGGGCAAAATCACCCCAAAATCCACCCCAAAATTGGGAATTTTCACTCCAAGCTTCTCCCCAAAACCGGGAATTTTCACCCCAAAATGGGAATTTCCACCTCCAAAATCTGCCCCCAAATCCACCCCCAAAACTCAACGTTTTCACCCCAAAACCCAGCCCCGAATTTTTACATTTTCACCCAAACAGGACATTTTTACCCAAAAAACGACATTTTTACCCCAAACTCCGCCCTCAGAGCGGGCGTTTCCATCCAAAATCCACCTGCAACCTGAGCGTTTTCACCCTAAAAACAACCCCCAAACCGGCCGTTTTCACCCCAAAAACACCCCCAAAATCAGTTGTTTTTCACCCCAAAATCCACCCCAAAACCGGCCGTTTTCACCCCAAAAACCACCCCAAATTCTGTGGTTTTTAGCCCAAAATCCACCCTCAAACCGGGCAAAGTCACCCCAAAATCCACCCCCAAAACCTGGGAATTTTCAACCCCAAATCCACCCAAAAAGGGGCATTTTCACCCCAAAAACCACCCCACAAATGGGGCTTTTCCACCTCAGATAATGCCCAAAATCCACCCCAAAATCCGTGTTTTTTACCCCAAAATCCTCCCCCAATCTGGGAATTTTCAACCCAAAATCCTCCTCAAAACCGGGAATTTTAACCCCAAAATTATCCTCAAAAATGGGAATTTTCACCCCAAAATTCACCCAAAACTCGGCGTTTTCACCCCAAAACCCACCCCCGAAGCCACCCCCGAATTTCCACGTTTTCACCCCAAACAGGACATTTTTACCCAAAAAACGACATTTTTACCCCAAACTCTGCCCTCAGAGCGGGCGTTTCCATCCCAAAATCCACCTGCAACCTGAGCGTTTTCACCCTAAAACAACCCCCAAAAATCCCTGGTTTTCACCCAAAATCCACCCCCAAAATCCCTGGTTTTCACCCCAAAATCCACCCCAAAATCGGCATTTTTCACCCCAAAAATCGGCATTTTTCACCCCAAAATCCACCCCCAAAATCGGCATTTTTCACCCCAAAAATCGGCATTTTTCACCCCAAAATCCACCCCAAAATCGGCATTTTTCACCCCAAAAATCCACCCCAAAAATCGGCATTTTTCACCCCAAAATCGGTATTTTTTACCCCAAAATCCACCACTCAACGAGACATTTTAACCCAAAATCCACTCCCAAAATGGTAATTTTTTACCCCAAATTTTCACCCCAAAATGCAAAGTTTTACTCGAATTCTGCCCCAAAATGGGGATTTTTAACCCCAAATAGGAATTTTTACCCCAAATTTTCCCCTCAAAATCCATCCCCAAAATGGAAAATTTCCACCCCAAATTTTCACCCCAAAATGGGAATTTTCACCCTAAATTTTGCCCCGAAATGGGAATTTTTACCATAAAAATGGTAATTTTTCATCGTATAATCTCCCCAAAATCCTCCCCAAAATCGGCCGTTTTTACCCCAAAATCCCCTCCGAAAATTCCAAATTTTAACCCCAAAATCCATCCCGAAAATGGCAATTTTTACCCTAAAACGGGGAATTTTAACTCTAAAAACGGTCCCAAACTGGGGAATTTTCACACCAAAATCCACCCCAAAAATGGCAATTTTAAGTCTAAAAACTGGGATTTTTTACCCCAAAAAATGGGAATTTTCACCCCAAAACTCACTTTAAAAACCCACCCCAAAAACAACAATTTTCACCCCAGAACTGGGAGTTTCCTTATTAAAATCCACCCCAAAATTCCGAATTTTAACCCCAAAATTCCAAACTCCAACCCCCGAAATGGGAATTTTCAACCCCGAAGTCCACCCCAAAATTCCAAAATTTCACCTCAAAATTCCAAATTTTAACCCCAAAATCGGAAATTTTTACCTTAAAATCCACCCCAAAAATGGGAATTTCAACACTAAATCCACCCCAAAAATGGGAATTTCAACCCAAAATCCACCCCAAAAATTGGAATTTTCACCTTAAGGTCGACCCGAAAAATGGGAATTTTTACCCCAAAATCCACCCCAAAAATGGGAATTTTATCCTTAAAATCGACCTGAAAATTCCGACGTTTAACCCAAAATTCCAAACTCCAACCCCAAAAACGGGAATTTTCAACCTCAAAGTCCACCCCAAAATTCCAAAATTTCACCTCAAAATTCCCAATTTTAACCCCAAAATCCACCCCAAAATTGGGAATTTTTACCCCAAAATCCACCCCAAAATTGGGAATTTTTTCCCCAAAATCCACCCCAAAAAATGGGAATTTTTACCTTAAAATCCACCCCAAAAATTGGGAATTTCCACCTTTTAAATCCACCCCAAAATTGGGAATTTTTACCCCAAAATCCACCCCAAAAATTGGGAATTTCCACCTTTTAAATCCACCCCAAAATTGGGAATTTTTACCCCAAAACCCACCCCAAAAATTGGGAATTTCCACCTTTTAAATCCACCCCAAAATTGGGAATTTCAGCCCAAATGGGAACTCCCCCCACTCCCCTTAGCCCCCGCCCCTTTCCCCAGGCCCCGCCCCTTCCTCTCACCTCCGCCAATCACGTGCAGGGGGCGGGGCTTAACCCGGAAGTGCGGCCGCTGACTCCACCTCCGGCGTGGGCGGGGCTTCAGCCGTGGCCACGCCCCCGCGAGGCTCCGCCCCCGCGGCTTTGGGGCCAAAACCCCAAATTCGGGGCTACAAAACCCCGAGTTTCGGCTGAACCCCCAAAGTTTGGGGTCCGAAACCCCCAAATTTGGGTCCAAACCCTCCAAAACATCCTTAAAAACCCCAAAATTTGGGTCAACACCCCCAAAACCTCCTTAAAATCCCCCAAATCTGGGTCCAAACCCTCCAAAACATCCTTAAAATCCCCCAAATTTGGGTCAGAACTCCCAAACCTCCTTAAAATCCCCCAAAACCTCCCTAAAATCCCCCAAATTTGGGTCACAACCCACAAAATCTCCCTAAAATACCCCAAAACCTCCCTAAAATCCCCAAATTTGGGTCAACACCCCCAAAATCTCCTAAAATCCCCCAAAATTTGGGTCAGAACCCACAAAACCCCCTAAAATCCCCCAAATTTGGGTCAGAACCCCCAAACCTTCCTAAAATCCCCCAAATTTGGGTCAGAACCCACAAAACCTCCCTAAAATACCCCAAACCTCCCTAAAATCCCCAAATTTGGGTCAACACCCCTAAAACCTCCTTAAAATCCCCCAAATTTGGGTCAGAACCCCCAAAACCCCCTAAAATTCCCCAAATTTGGGTCAGAACCCCAAAACCCCCTAAAATTCCCCCAAATTTGGGTCAGAACCCACAAAACCTCCTTAAAATCCCCCAAATTTGGGTCAGAACCCACAAAACCCCCTAAAATTCCCCAAATTTGGGTCCAAACCCTCCAAAACCCCTAAAATCCCCCAAATTTGGGTCAGAACCCCAAAATCTCCCTAAAATCCCCAAATTTGGATGAGAACCCCGAAACCTCCCTAAAATCCCCCAAATCTGGGTCACAACCCACAAAACCCCCTAAAATCCCCCAAAACCCCCCTAAAATGCCCCAAATTTGGGTCAGAACCCCCAAAACCTCCCTAAAATCCCCCAAATTTGGGTCAGAACCCCCAAAACCCCCTAAAATCCCCCAAAACCTTCCTAAAATCCCCCAAATTTGGGTCAGAACCCCCAAAACCCCCTAAAATCCCCCAAATTTGGGTCAGAACCCCAAAATCTCCCTAAAATCCTCCCAAACCTTCCTAAAATCCCCCAAATTGGGTTCAGAACCCCCAAGTTCAGCTCCAACCTCCAAATTTTGGGTCCAAAACTCCCAATTTCCACCATCAAACCTCCAAATTTGGGTCAGAACCTCCTGGATTTGGGACAGAACCCCCCAAAATCTCCCAAAAATCTCCCAATTTTGGGTCAGAACCCCCAACCTTGGGTCAGAACCTCCCAAAATCTCCTTAAAATCTCCCAAACTTGGGTCAAAACCTCCTGGATTTGGGTCAGAAACCCCAAATTTGTGTAAGAACTCCCCAAACCCAGCTCCAAACCCCCCAAATTTGGGCCAAAACCCCCAAAATCTTCTTAAAATGCCCCAAACGTGGGTCAAAACCTCCCGGATTTGGGTCAAACCCCCAGATTTGGGTCAGAACCCCCAGATTTGGGTCAAAACCCTAAACTTGGGTCAGAACCCCCAGATTTGGGTCAAAACCTCCCGGATTTGGGTCAAACCCCCCAGATTTGGGTCAGAACCCCCAGATTTGGGTCAAAACCTCCCGGATTTGGGTCAGAACCTTCTGGATTTGGATCAACCTCCCCAGATTTGGGTCAGAACCCCCAGATTTGGGTCAAAACCTCCCGGATTTGGGTCAGACCCCCCAAGCTTGGCTCAAACCCCCCAAATTTGGGTCAAACCCCCCAGATTTGGGTCAAATCCCCCAGATTTGGGTCAAATCCCCCAGATTTGGGTCAAAACCTCCCGGATTTGGGTCAAACCCCCCAAACTTGGTTCAAAGCCCCCGGACTTGGATCAGAACCCCCAGATTTGGGTCAAAACCTCCCGGATTTGGGTCAGACCCCCCAAGCTTGGCTCAAACCCCCAAATTTGGCTCAAACCCCCCAAACTTGGGTCAAACCCCCCGGATTTGGGTCAAAACCTCCCGGATTTGGGTCAGACCCCCCAGATTTGGGTCAAAACCTCCCGATTTGGGTCAAACCCCTAAACTTGGGTCAGAACCCCCAGATTTGGGTCAGAACCTTCTGGATTTGGATCAACCTCCCCAGATTTGGGTCAAAACCTCCCGGATTTGGGTCAGACCCCCCAAGCTTGGCTCAAACCCCCCAAATTTGGGTCAAACCCCCCAGATTTGGGTCAAATCCCCCAGATTCGGGTCAAAACCTCCCGGATTTGGGTCAAACCCCCCAGACTTGGTTCAAAGCCCCCGGACTTGGATCAGAACCCCCAGATTTGGGTCAAAACCTTCTGGATTTGGATCAACCTCCCCAGATTTGGGTCAGAACCCCCAAATTTGGGTCAAACCCCCCAGATTTGGGTCAAAACCTCCCGGATTTGGGTCAGACCCCCCAAGCTTGGCTCAGACCCCCCAAATTTGGGTCAGAACCCCCCGGATTTGGGTCAAAACCTACCGGATTTGTGTCAGACCCCCCAAATTTGGCTCAAACCCCCAGACCGGTCCCGGTCCCCCCCGTCACTGGGCGGGGCTGACCCAGTTGCCCCAGCTGACCCCTCCCCCGCTGCTCCCCCACCCCTCCTGCGTCCCGCCCTCCCCCGCCCAGGCCGCCGCCCCTCCCCCCGCGGCCGCCCCTCCCCCTCCCGCCGCGCCCGCCGCCCCTCCCCCCGCGCCGGCCCCGTACTGGTTCCCAGCGGCCGCCGCGTACTGGGAGGCGTCGGCGGCGCCGCTCCCGGCGGCGGCGGCGGCGGCGGCGGCCCCGGCGCCCGAGGCGGCGTACTGGGCGGCGCTGGCGGCGTACTGGGCGTACTGGGAGCCGTCGCCGGCGCCGTACTGGGAGCCGTCAGCGCCGTACTGGGAGTACTGGGAGTACTGGGAGGCCAGCTGGGCGTACTGGTACTGGTACTGGCCGTACTGGGAGGAGGCGGCGCCGTACTGGGACGAGCCCCCGGAGCCGTACTGGGAGGAGGCGGGGCTGTACTGGGAGGAGGCGGGGCTGTACTGGGAGGAGGCGGGGCCGTACTGGGAGTACTGGGAGGAGGAGCCCGAGTACTGGGCCATGCGGGCGGCCATGCTGGGCGTCATGGCGAAGGGGGAGGGGCTCCGCGGCGCGGCCCCGCCCCCCGCCAGCGAGGCCCCGCCCCTCCCGTGGTAGCAGCAGCCGCGGTGGCCACAGGGGCTGACGCGATTGGCCGCCGCCGCCGAGGCCCCGCCCACGTTGCCGTGGAAACGGTGCAGGCAGGCCCCGCCCCCCAGGCGGGCCGAGCAGCCCAGCCCCGCCCCCAGGTTGCCGTGGAAACGGTGCAGGCAGGCCCCGCCCCCGCCCAGCCGAGGCCACGCCCCCCCGGCCACGCCCCCCCGCAGGAAGGGGGAGGAGGGGGAGCGCGGGCTCCACCCCCCGCGCGTGGGCGTGGCCAGGAAGGGCGTGGCCGCGCGCTGGAAGGAGGCGGAGCCCGGGCTGCGGGCGGCCAATAGCGGGAAGGGGCCCCCGCCCCGCCCGGCCACGCCCCGCCCGGCGGCGGCCAATGAGAGCAGAGAGCCGGGGGGGCGGGGCGAGGGGCGCAGGCCACGCCCCCCGCCGGGCGTGAGTGACAGCAGCGAGCCGGGGGGGCGGGGCGTCGCCGAGGCCCCGCCCACCGGTTTGAGTGACAGCAGGGGCGTGGCCGCCGCCGGGGTGGGCGTGGCCGCGGCCGGGGTGGGCGTGGCCACAGCCGTGGTGGTGGGCGTGGCCGCGGAGGTGGTGGGCGTGGCTACAGCGGCGGTGGGCGTGGCCGCGGCGGCGGTGGGCGTGGCCGGGGCGGTGGAGGAGGGGGCGGGGCCGGCGGAGGGGGGAGGGGAGGCGGAAGTGGGCGGGGCCTCGGGCTGGGGCGGGGCTTGGGGCGGGGCCTCGGAGGAGGAGGAGGAGGAGGAGGAGGAGGAGGAGGAGGAGGAGGAGGAGGAGGAGGAGGAGAGGAGGAGGAGGAGGAGGAAGAGGAGGAGGAGCTGGAGGACGAGGAGGACGAGGACGAGGACGACGAGGAGGACGAGGAGGAGGAAGAGCGGCGCCGCTTGCGCCGGGGCACCGGCACGGCGGCTGCGGCGGCTGCGGGGGCGGCGGCGCCGGGCGGGGCGGGGCCCTCGGGCGGGGCCGGGCCGGTGGCCGCGGTGACGATGGCGGCGGCGGCGCTCGGGGACCTGCGGGGAGAGAGCGGTCAGAGAGGGGGAGGGGCTGGGGACACCCTGGGGACACTGAGGCACGGCTGGGCGGGGCCTTGGGGACACTGAGGCAGGGGTGGGCGGGGCCCCGGGGACACTGAGGCAGGGGGGGTGGCACCCTGGGGACACTGAGGCAGGGGTGGGTGGGGCCTTGGGGACACTGAGGTAGGGGTGGGTGGCACCCTGGGGACACTGAGGAATGGGTGGGTGACACCCTGGGGACACTGAGGCACGGGTGGGTGACACCTCGGGGACACGGGGACACCCTCATGGAGGTGTGGGTTGGCACCCTGGGTGGGTGGCACCCTGGGGACACTGAGGCAGGGGTGGGTGGGGCCTTGGGGACACTGAGGCAGGGGTGGGTGGCACCCTGGGGACACTGAGGCAGGGGTGGGTGACACCCTGGGGACACTGAGGCAGGGGTGGGTGACACCCCGGGGACACTGAGGCAGGGGTGGGTGGCACCCCGGGGACACTGAGGCAGGGGTGGGTGGCACCCCAGGGACACTGAGGCAGGGGTGGGTGGCACCCCAGGGACACTGAGGCAGGGGTGGGTGGCACCCCGGGGACACTGAGGAATGGCTGGGTGACACCCTGGGACACTGAGGCAGGGATGGGCGGGGCCTTGGGGACACTGAGGCAGGGGTGGGTGGCACCCCGGGGACACTGAGGCAGGGGTGGGTGACACCCTGGGGACACTGAGGCAGGGGTGGGCAGAGCCTTTGGGACACTGAGGCAGGGGTGGGTGGCACCCCGGGGACACTGAGGCAGGGGTGGGTGGCACCCCGGGGACACTGAGGCAGGGGTGGGTGACACCCCGGGGACACTGAGGCAGGGGTGGGTGACACCCCGGGGACACTGAGGCAGGGGTGGGCGGCACCCTGGGGACACTGAGGAATGGGTGGGTGGCACCCTGGGGACACTGAGGCAGGGGTGGGCGGGGCCTCGGGGACACTGAGGCAGGGGTGGGCGGGGCCTTGGGGACACTGAGGCAGGGGTGGGTGGCACCCCGGGGACACTGAGGCAGGGGTGGGTGACACCCTGGGGACACTGAGGCAGGGGTGGGTGGCACCCTGGGGACACTGAGGAATGGGTGGGTGGCACCCCGGGGACACTGAGGCAGGGGTGGGCGGGGCCTTGGGGACACTGAAGCAGGGGTGGGTGGCACCCCAGGGACACTGAGGAATGGGTGGGTGGCACCCCGGGGACACTGAGGCAGGGGTGGGTGGCACCCTGGGGACACTGAGGCAGGGGTGGGTGACACCCTGGGGACACTGAGGCAGGGGTGGGTGGAGTCCTGGGGACACTGAGGCAGGGGTGGGTGGAGTCCTGGGGACACTGAGGCAGGGGTGGGTGACACCCTGGGGACACTGAGGCAGGGGTGGGTGGAGTCCTGGGGACACTGAGGCAGGGGTGGGTGACACCCCGGGGACACTGAGGCAGGGGTGGGCGGGGCCTTGGGGACCCCCTATGCCTTTAAAGTGGGCGTGGTCTGCTATAAATGGGCGTGGTCTAATTTAAACCGGGCGTGGCTTAATTGACAATGGGTGGAGCTTAGCCTCGCCCAATCAGGAGCCACGGTGGGCGTGGCCTCACGTTTGGGGGCGGGGTTACGGGGTTAAAGTGGGCGGGGCTAAACAAGGAAATGGGCGTGGCCACATCCAGTGGACACGGTTAATTAAGGAAAGGGGCGTGTCCTCACCCAACGAACAAGGTTAATTAATAAAAGGGGCGTGTCCTCACCCAGTAGACAAGGTTAATTAAGAAAAGGGGCGTGTCCTCACCCAACGAACAAGGTTAATTAATAAAAGGGGCGTGTCCTCACCCAGGAGACAAGGTTAATTAAGAAAAGGGGCGTGTCCTCACCCAGGAGACAAGGTTAATTAAGAAAAGGGGCGTGTCCTCACCCAATAAACAAGGTTAATTAATAAAAGGGGCGTGTCCTCACCCAGTAGACAAGGTTAATTAAGAAAAGGGGCGTGTCCTCACCCAATGAACAAGGTTAATTAATAAAAGGGGCGTGTCCTCACCCAGTAGACAAGGTTAATTAAGAAAAGGGGCGTGTCCTCACCCAATAAACAAGGTTAATTAATAAAAGGGGCGTGTCCTCACCCAGTAGACAAGGTTAATTAATAAAAGGGGCGTGTCCTCACCCAACGAACAAGGTTAATTAAGAAAAGGGGCGTGTCCTCACCCAGCAGACAAGGTTAATTAATAAAAGGGGCGTGTCCTCACCCAACGAACAAGGCTAATTAAGAAAAGGGGCGTGTCCTCACCCAGTAGACAAGCTTAATTAAGAAAAGGGGCGTGTCTTCACTGGGCAGGAGAGGTTCATTAGGAAAAGAGGCGTGGTTAATTAAGAAAAAAGGCGTGTCCTCACCTGGTGGGCAGAGCTAATCAAGGAAAGTGGAATTGCTAATTAATGAAAGGGGTGTGTCCTCACCCGATGGGACTAATTAAGAAAAGGGGCGTGTCCTCACCCAACGAACAAGGTTAATTAAGAAAAGGGGCGTGTCCTCACACAGTGGGTGGAGCTAATCAAGGAAAGTGGAATTGCTCATTAAAAAAGGGGCGTGTCCTCACCTGATGGGAGGGGCTAATTAAGAAAAGGGGCGTGTCCTCACCTGATGGGAGGGGCTAATTAAGAAAAGGGGCGTGTCCTCACCCAACGAACAAGGTTAATTAAGAAAAAATGTGTGTCCTCACCTGGTGGGCAGGGCTAATCAAGGAAAGTGGAATTGCTAATTAAGAAAAGGGGCGCGTCCTCACCTGGTGGGAGGGGTTAATTAGGAAAAGGGGCGTGTCCTCACACGGTGGGCGGGGCTAATTAACAAAAGGCGCATGTCTTCACTGGGTGGGAGGGATTAATTAGGAAAAGAGGCGTGGTTAATTAAGGAAAGGGGCGTGTCCTCACCCGGTGGGAGGGGCTAATTAGGAAAAGAGGCATGGTTAATTGGTTAATTAAGGAAAGGGGTGTGTCCTCACCCGGTGGGAGGGATTAATTAGCAAATGAGGCGTGGTTAATTAAGGAAAGGGGCGTGTCCTCACCCGGTGGGAGGGGTTAATTAGGAAATGAGGCGTGGATAATTAAGGAAAGGGGCGTGTCCTCACCCGGTGGGAGGGATTAATTAGGAAAAGAGGCGTGGTTAATTAAGGAAAGGGGCGTGTCCTCACCCGGTGGGAGGGGTTAATTAGGAAATGAGGCACGGTTAATTAAGGAAAGGGGCGTGTCCTCACCCGGTGGGAGGGGTTAATTAGCAAATGAGGCACGGTTAATTAAGGAAAGGGGCGTGTCCTCACCCGGTGGGAGGGGTTAATTAACAAAAGGTGCATGTCTTCACTGGGTGGGTGGGGTTAATTAGGAAAAGGGGCACGGTTAATTGGTTAATTAAGGAAAGGGGCGTGTCCTCACCCGGTGGGCGGGGCCGGCGAAGGCGGGGCGGAGTCGGAAGAGCTGGAGCTGGAGTCGGAGTCGGAGTCGGACGAGGAGGAGGAGGAGGACGAGGAGGAAGAGGAGGAGGAGGACGACGACGAGGAGCTGCCCTTGGGGCCGGCGGCCGGCGGCGCACTGGGAGCACTGGGAGCACTGGGAGCACTGGGAGCCGCTGCCACGGTGATACTGGGAGCACTGGGAGCACTGGGAGCCGCTGGTGTGCCGGTACTGGTGATACTGGGAGCACTGGGAGCCGCTTCCACGGTGATACTGGGAGCACTGGGAGCACTGGGAGCCGCTGCCACGGTGATACTGGGAGCACTGGGAGCCACTGGTGTGCCGGTACTGGTGATACTGGGGGCACTGGGAGCACTGGGAGCACTGGGAGCCGCTGGTGTGCCGGTACTGGTGATACTGGGAGCACTGGGAGCACTGGGAGCCGCTTCCACGGTGATACTGGGAGCACTGGGAGCACTGGGAGCTGCTGCCACAGTGATACTGGGAGCACTGGGAGCACTGGGAGCCGCTGCCACGGTGATACTGGGAGCACTGGGAGCACTGGGAGCCGCTGCCACGGTGATACTGGGAGCACTGGGAGCACTGGGAGCTGCTGCCATAGTGATACTGGGAGCACTGGGAGCACTGGGAGCACTGGGAGCTGCTGCCATAGTGATACTGGGAGCACTGGGAGCCGCTGGTGTGCCGGTACTGGTGATACTGGGAGCCGCTGCCACGGTGATACTGGGAGCACTGGGAGCACTGGGAGCCGCTGGTGTGCCGGTACTGGTGATACTGGGAGCACTGGGAGCCGCAGCCACGCTGTTACTGGTGCTACTGGTGGCACTGGGAGCGCTGGTTATCCCAGTACTGGTGATACTGGGAGCGGTTTCCATGATGGAACTGGGAGCACTGGGAGCCGCTGCTGTGCCGGTACTGGGAGCACTGGGAGCCGCAGCCACAGTGATACTGGGAGCACTGGGAACACTGGGAGCTGCTGCCATGGTGATACTGGGAGCACTGGGAGCCGCTGGTGGGCCGGTACTGGGAGCACTGGGAGCACTGGGAGATGCAGCCACGGTGGTACTGGTGATACTGGGAATGCTCTGAGGTGCCGCACTGGTGATACTGGGAGCACTGGGTGCCATCAGTGTGCCCATACTGGTGGTACTGGGAGCACTGGGAGCTGCTGCCATGCCCGTACTTGTGATACTGGGAGCACTGGGAGCACTGGGAGCCGCTGCCACGGTGATACTGGGAGCACTGGGAGCACTGGGAGCCGCTGCCACAGTGATACTGGGAGCACTGGGAGCCGCTGCTATGATGGTACTGGGAGCACTGGGAGCACTGGGAGCCGCAGCACTGGTGCCACTGGTCAAACTGGGAGCACTGGGAGCTGCTGCCACGGTGATACTGGGAGCACTGGGAGCTGTCACCATACCCATACTGGTGTTACTGGGAGCACTGGGAGCCGCAGCACTGGTGCCACTGGTCAAACTGGGAGCACTGGGAACGCTCTGAGGCGCGGCACTGGTGATACTGGGAGCACTGGGAGCCGGTGTCATGGTGGAACTGGGAGCACTGGGAGCCGCCACCACGCTGTTACTGGTGGTACTGGGAGCTGCTGCCACGACGGTACTGGTGTTACTGGGAGCACTGGGAGCCGCTGCCGTGATGGTACTGGGAGCACTGGGAGCTGCAGCACGGGTGCCACTGGTCAAACTGGGAGCAGCGCTGCTCATACTGGGAGCACTGGTCAAACTGGTGGCGCTGAGAACGGCAGCACTGGCGGCACCGGGAGCCGTGGAACCGGTCGTACTGGTGATACTGGTTAAACTGGGAGCCGTGGAACTGGTCAAACTGGTGATACTGGTTAAACTGGGAGCCGTGGAACTGGTCAAACTGGTGATACTGGGAGCCACAGCACTGCTCAAACTGGTTGTACTGGGAGCCGCAGCACTGGTCAAACTGGTGACACTGGGAGCCACAGCACCAGTCAAACTGGTTGTACTGGGAGCCGCAGCACCGGTCAAACTGGTTGAACTGGGAGCCGCAGCACCGGTCAAACTGGTCGAACTGGGAGCCGCCGCACTGGTCAAACTGGTGACACTGGGAGCTGCCGCACTGGTCAAACTGGTCACACTGGGAGCCACAGCACTGGTCAAACTGGTCGAACTGGGAGCCGCCTCACTGGTCAAACTGGTCACACTGGGAGCCGCAGCACTGGTCAAACTGGTTGTACTGGTGACACTGGGAGCTGTAGCAGTGGTTGAACTGGTCAAACTGGGAGCCGCAGCACTGCTCAAACTGGTTGTACTGGGAACCGCAGCACCGGTCAAACTGGTCGTACTGGTTGAACTGGGAGTCGCAGCACCGGTCAAACTGGTCGAACTGGGAGTCGCAGCACTGGTCAAACTGGTTGAACTGGTGACACTGGGAGCCGCCGCACCGGTCAAACTGGTCAAACTGGGAGCTGCCACACTGGTCAAACTGGTGACACTGGTGACACTGGGAGCCGCCGCACTGGTCAAACTGGTTGCACTGGTCAAACTGGGAGCCGCTGCACTGGTCAAACTGGTCACACTGGTCGCACTGGTGACACCCGGACTGGTCCCGCCGGTGGCTTTAGGGACAATCCCAGCACCGACTCTCCCCGGACTGGTCGTACTGGTCAAACTGGGAGCGCTGGGAGCCGCGCCGGCGGCGGCTCTGGTGACGATGACGCCGCCGCTGCCCAAACTGGGAGCGCCGGTGGCCTTACTGGCGGCACTGGTCATACTGGTGATGCTGGTCATGCTGGTCATACTGGCGATGCCGGTCATACTGGTCATACTGGTCATACTGGTGATGCCGGTGGCTCCGGCGGCCCTGGCCATGGCCGTGGCCTTGGCGTTGGCGTCGGCGCTGGCGCGCAGGATGGCGGCGCCCAGGGGGCTGACGCCGGCGGGCACGGCGGCGGCGGCGGCGCGGGCGGCGGGTTTGGCGCCGCCGAGCCGCGCCGGGGCGGCCTTGGCGCCGAGCGGCGGCAGCGCCGAGGCGGCCACGGGCGACGAGGGGAGGCTGAGCCGCGCCGCCGGCAGCAGCGACGCGCCCACGGGTGGCGCCGCGGCGGCGGGGCCGGGCGGCCGCGCCAGCACCCGCGGCAGCCCCGGCGGCGGCGGCGGCGGCGGCCGGGCGGGCGCCGGGGAGGCGCGGCCGGGCTCGGCCTTGGCGGCGGGCGCGGCTTTGGGCGGCTCCGGCGATTTGGGGACGCTCGGCGCCGGTTTGGCATCGGGCGGCGCCGGCGATCTGGGGACGCTCGGCGCCGGCGCGGCCTTGGCGGGCGGCGAGGGCGGCACCTCGGCCTTGGCGACGCTCGGCGCCGCGGTGACGGCCGCCGGCGCTTTGGCGTCGCCGTTGGCCATTTTCACCTCGCTCACGCCCGGTTTGGCCTCACCCGCCGCTGGTTTGGCGTCGCCGACTCCGGGTTTGGCGTCTCCCGCGGCCGCTTTCACCGGCGTCGGCGCCGCTTTGGCGGCTCCCGGCGACGCCGCCTCGGGTTTCTCCTCCGCCGGCGGCTCCGGCGCGGTTTTGGCGCCGGCCTCGGTGCCGGGCGGCGCCGGCTGCAGGGCCGGGGGCTGGGCGCCGCCGATCGGGACCCACTTGGAGGCGGCGGCGAGTGTCGGCGTCGGCGTCGGCGTCGTCACCGGCGCCCCGCGGGGCGGGTGCAGCTCGGCCAGCGGGACCCACTTGGGGCGGGCGGGGTTGGGCGAGGGCAGCCGGGTGGCGTTGGCGCCGGTGGCCGGCGTGCGCGGCAGGGACGGCGAGCGGCGCGCCGGGCCGGGCGAGGCGCTGTCGCTGCGCTCGCGGCGCCGCCGCGGCGTGGCCGAGCGGGAGCGCGGCCGCTTCTTGGGCAGCGGCGAGCTGAGCGAGCGGCTGCGGCGGGCGCCGCCGTGCCGCGATTTGCCCGACGAGTCGGAGCGGCTGCGGCGGGCGGCGCGGCGGCGACGGCGCCGGTCCGGGGACGGCGACAGCGAGCGGGAGCGGCGCCGCGAACGTGATCGACGCCGCGAACGGGAGCGACGCCGCGAGCGGGAGCGACGCCGCGATCGCGACCGCCGGATGGGCGACCACGAGCGGCGGATGGGCGAGCGCGACCGGCGGATCGGCGACCGGGAGCGGCGCCGGGAGCGGGAGCGGCTGCGGGAGCGGCCCCAGCGGCGGGAGCGGGAGCGGCGGCGGGAGCGGGAGCGGCGGCGCGGGCGGGAGCGGCTGCGGGAGCGCGCGGCGGCGGCGGCGGCGCCGGGGCCGCAGCCGGAGGTGGGGATGCTGTTGGGCAGCGTCAGCGGCGTGCCGGCCAGCGGCCAGCGCGGCGGCGAGGCGGCGTTGGGCGTCCAGAGCGGCGTGCGGGAGCGCGAGCGGCGGCGCGGCCGCGAGCGGGAGCGGCGCCGGGAGCGCGGCCGGGAGCGGGAGCGGCGCCGGGAGCCGCGGGCCGAGCCGCCGCCGCCGCGGCGCCGGGAGCGCGACCGCGAGCGCGAGCGCGTGCGGGAGCGGCGCGAGGAGGAGGAGGAGGGCGGGGGAGGGGCGGAGCGCTTCGGGGGAGGGGGAGGGGACGGGGAGGGGGAGGGCGGGGCCGGGGCGGGGCTCACGGGCGGCGGCTCGGCGGCGGCGGCGACGCCGGGGGACGGCGCCGGCGAGGGCGGCGCGAGCGGCTCCGGCTGCGGCTCCTGCCGGGAAGGGGGAGGGGTCAGTGAGGGCGGGTCCTCCCCCTCCCCCCGGCCCCGCCCCTCCCCCCGGCCCCGCCCCGGCGCTCACCTGCGGCGGCGGCGCGGCGGCGGCAATGGCGGGGGAGGCCGGCGGCGGCAATGGCGGCGGCGCCGGCTCCTCTTCCTGGCGGCGCTGCGCCGGCGCCGCGGGCGGGGCCGGGGCGCTGCGGGACCTGCGGGGGCGGGGCAGCGCCGTGGGTGGGGGGAGGGGCGGCTGGGGGAGGGGATTCTCGGGGGGGTTTTTGGTTTTTTTCCGGGGGGTCTCACCTGCTGCGGGAGGAGCCCGAGGAGGAGGAGGAGCCGGCCGGGGAGGAAGAGCGCTCCGGCTTCTGCGATTGGCTGGTGGACCTGCGGGCGGGGGGAGGGGCGGAGCAGGGTCAGAGGGGGAGGGGCAAGGGGGGAGGGGCTAAAGAAGGGGGAGGGGCTCACCGCTTGCGCTTCTTCTCCTTGGCCTTGTGCTTGGCCTTGGGGCTGGGCGAGCTGCGGGAGGGGCGGGGACGTCAGCGGCCGGCCACGCCCACCAGAGGCCACGCCCACCCATAGGCCACGCCCACCCAGAGGCCACGCCCCCGCCCCTCCCCCAGCCCGTCCTTACCGGTGCTTTCGCTTCTTGGCCTCGGATTCGGACCTGGGGGGGGAGGGGAAATGGGCGGGGTCAATGAGGCCACGCCCCTTTAGGGGTGAGACCACGCCCACTTGGTGGGCGAGGCCACGCCCCTTCCAGGTGAGGCCACGCCCACTTGCGGATGAGGCAGCGCCCTTTGTGTGTGAGACCACGCCCCCTGTGTTGGTGAGGCCACGCCCCTTTTAGGCGTTAGACCACGCCCACTTGGTGGGTTAGACCACGCCCACTTTGTGGGTGAGGCCACGCCCCTTTCTAGATAAGGCCACAACCAATTGGCGGTGAGGCCACGCCCACTTGGCGGGTTTGGCCACGCCCATTGGGCAGATGAGGCCACGCCCATTTCCAGATAAGGCCACGCCCCTTTTGTGGGTGAGGCCACGCCCCTTTCAGGTGAGGCCATGACCAATTAGAGGTGAGGTCACGCCCCTTTAGGGGTTAAACCATGCCCACTTGGTGGGTTAGACCACGCCCACTTTGTCGGTGAGGCCACGCCCCTTTCTAGAGGAGGACACGCCCCTTTCTAGGTAAGGCCATAACCAATTAGAGGTGAGGCCACGCCCACTTGGCGGGTCTGGCCACGCCCATTGGGCAGATGAGGCCACGCCCCTTTCCAGATGAGGCCACGCCCCCTTTGTTGGTGAGGCCACGCCCATTTCCAGGTGAGGCCACGCCCCTTTCAGGTGAGGCCACGCCCCTTTTCTCACCGGTGCTTCTTCTTCTTGCTCTTCTTCCTCTCCCCGGAGCGGCTGGCGGACCTGGGGGGGGAGACCCCGAAATTCCCAAAATTCCACCCAAAAAACCCGAAATTCCCAAAATTCCACCCAAAAAACCCGAAATTCTCAAAATTCCACCCAAAACCCCCAAAATTCTACCCGGAAATTCCCGGAATTCCACCCAAAAAAACCCCTAAATTCTCAAAATTCCACCCAAAAACTCCAAAATTCTCAAAATTCCACCCAAAAAACCCTAAATTCTCAAAATTCCACCCGGAAATTCCCGGAATTCCACCCAAAAAAACCCCAAAATTCTCAAAATTCCACCCAAAAAACCCGAAATTCCCAAAATTCCACCCGGAAATTCCCAGAATTCCACCCCCAAAACCCCAGAATTCCCAAAATTCCACCCGGAAATTCCCGGAATTCCACCCCCAAACAAACCGCAAATTCCCAAAATTCCACCCAAAACCCCCAAAATCCTCAAAATTCCACCCGAAATTCCCAATATTCTATCCAAAAAAAACCCCGAAAACCTCAAAATTCCACCCAAAAATTCCCAAAATTCCACCCAAAAAACCCGAAATTCTCAAAATTCCACCGCAAAACCCCCGAAATTCTCGAAACTCCATCCAAAAACCTGGAATTTCCAAAATTCCACCTGAAAATTTCTCGGAATTCCACCCAAAAACCCACGAAATTCCCAAAATTCCACCCAAAAATTCCCAGAATTCCACCCCAAAAAACCCGGAATTCCCTAAATTCCACCAGAAAGTTCCTGAAATTCTCCAAATTCCATCCCAAAATCCCAAAATTCCCCAAATTCCACCCAAAACCCCCGAAATTCCCCAAATTCCACCCAAAAACCTGAAATTTCCAAAATTCCATCTGAAAGTTCCCAGAATTCCACCCAAAAACCCCGAAACTCTCTAAACTCCACCAGAAAATTCTTCAATGTCCCCAAATTCCACCCAAAAAACCTGGAATTCTCAAAATTCCGCCTAAAAATAACCCAAAATTCTCAAAATTCCACCCAAAAAACCCAAAATTCTCAAAATTCCACCCAAAACCCATGAAATTCTTAAAATTACACCCAAATAACCCGAAATTCCCCAAATTCCACCTAAAACCCACAAAATTCCCAAAATTCCACCCAAAAACCTGAAATTTCAAAAATTCCACCTGAAAATTCCCAAAATTCCACCCAAAAATCCCGAGATTTCACCAAAATTCAACAAATTCCACTGGAAATCCACAAATTTTACCTAAAATCCCCAAATTCCACCTAAAATCCATAAAATTCTGCCTAAAAACAACAAATTCCATTTGAAGTTCCCAAAATCCACCCGAAGTTCCCAAATTCCACCCAAAATCAACAAATTCCACTCGAAATTCCCCAATTTTAACCTGAAATCCCCAAATTATCATAAATTCCGTCCAAAAGCCCAAAATTCCACCCAAAATCCATAAATTCCTCCCAAAATCCCATAAATTCCACCCAAAATCCAAAAATTCCACCCAAAATCCAAGAATCCCACAAATTCCATCCATAATTCATCCCAAATCCCCCCAAAATTCCCCAAAATCCCTGCAATTTCAGCCCAAAATCCCCCAAAATCTCCAAAAATCCCAAAATCTCCCCAAAATTCTCCAAAATCTCCCCAAAATTCCCCAAATTTCCCCTCACCTGCCCCGATTCTTCCTCCCCTTTCGCTTCAAAATCCTCCCAAAATCCCCAAAAATTCTCCCCCAAATTTACCCCAAACCCCTCAAAATTCCCCCAAAATCTCCAAAAATCCCCAAAAATCCCCAAAATCCCCCAAATTTCCCCAAATTCCTCCTCACCTGCCCCGATCCTTCCTCTCCTTTTGCTTCAAAATCCTCCCAAAATCCCCCAAAATTCCCCCCCAAAATCCCCCCAAATTTACCCCAAATCCTTCAAAATTCCCCCAAAATCACCAAATTTCCCCAAAATTCCCCAAATTCCCCCTCACCTGCCCCGATCCTTCCTCCCTTTTTGCTTCAAAATCCTCCCAAAATCCCCCAAAATTCTCCCCCAAAATCCCCCCAAATTTACCCCAAACCCTTCAAAATTCCCCCAAAATCACCAAAAATCCCCAAATTTCCCCAAATTTCCCCAAATTTCCCCAAATTTCCCCAAAATTCCCCAAATTCCCCCTTCACCTGCCCCGATCCTTCCTCCCCTTTCGCTTCAAAATCCTCCCAAAATCCCCCCCCAAATTTACCCCAAATTTACCCCAAACCCTTCAAAATTCCCCCAAAATCTCCAAATTTCCCCAAAAATCCCCAAATTTCCCCAAATTTCCCCAAAATTCCCCAAATTCCCCCTCACCTGCCCCGATCCTTCTTCTTCTTCTTCTTCTTCTGCTTCGGGGACGGCGAGCGGGAGCTGGACGGCTCGGGGGGAGCGCTGCGGGATTCGGGGAGATTTTGGGGGATTTTGGGCAATTTTGGGGAGTTTGGGGGATTTTCAGTGGATTTGGGGGAATTTGGGAGATTTTAGAAGAATTGAGACAATTTTGGAGAAATTTTGGGGGGATTTTGGGGGAATTTTGGGGGGATTTAAGGGAATTTTGGGGGGATTTTAGGGAGAATTTTGGGGGGATTTTTGGGGGGATTTTAAGGGAATTTTGGGGGGATTTTAGGGGGAATTTTGGGGGGATTTTAAGGGAATTTTGGGGGGATTTAAGAGAGAATTTTGGGGGTTTTTAAGGGAATTTTGGGGGGATTTTAAGGGAATTTTGGGGGGATTTTAAGGGAATTTTGGGGGGATTTTAGGGAGAATTTTGGGGGGATTTTGGGGGGAATTTTGGGGGGATTTTAGGGAGAATTTTGGGGGGATTTTAGGGAGAATTTTGGGGGGATTTTAAGGGAATTTTGGGGGAATTTTGGGGAAAATTTTGGGGGGATTTTAAGGGAATTTTGGGGGGATTTGAGGGAATTTTACGGGGAATTTTGGGGGGATTTTAAGGGAATTTTGGGGGGATTTTAGGGAGAATTTTGGGGGGATTTTAGGGAGAATTTTGGGGGGATTTTAAGGGAATTTTGGGGGGAATTTTGGGGGGATTTTAAGGGAATTTTGGGGGGAATTTTGGGGGGATTTTAGGGAGAATTTTGGGGGGATTTTAAGGGAATTTTGGGGGGATTTTAAGGGAATTTTGGGGGGATTTTAAGGGAATTTTGGGGGGATTTTAAGGGAATTTTGGGGGAATTTTGGGTGGGGTTTTTTGGGAATTTTTGGGTACCTGGGGGGACTCCTGGGGGAATTTTTTAGGGTAATTTTGACAATTTTAACGGGATTTTTTCAGGGATTTTTTTGTTTTTAACGGTTTTTGGGAATTTCAGGAATTTCAGGATTTTCGGGAATTTTGGGGTACCTGGGGGGCTCCTGTGGGATTTCCCTGGGGGATTTTTTTAGCGTAATTTTGACGATTTTAACGGGATTTTTTCAGGGATTTTCGTGTTTTTAACAGGATTTTTTTGGGAATTTCGGGTTTTCGGGAATTCTGGGAATTCCGGGAATTTGGGGTACCTGGGGGGCTCCTGGGGGGGCTCCCGGGGGGGAATTTTGGGTCAATTTTGACGATTTTACCGGGATTTTTTCAGGGATTTTCGTGTTTTTACCGGGATTTTTTTGGGAATCTCAGGATTTTTGGGAATTTTGTGATTTTTGGGAATTTGGGGTACCTGGGGGGCTCCTGTGGGATTTCCCATGGGGATTTTTTTAGGGTAATTTTGACGATTTTAACGGGATTTTTTCAGGGATTTTCGTGTTTTTACCGGGATTTTTTTGGGAATTTCAGGAATTTCGGGAATTTTGTGATTTTTGGGAATTCCGGGTACCTGGGCTGCTCCTGGGGGGGCTCCTGGGGGGGGTCCCGGGGCCGCCGGCCGGGCTCGAAGGCGGAGCCGTCCACGTAGGAGTCGCTGATGCCGAAGGCGGCGCGGAGCCGCTCGTTCTTGCGCTCGTTAGCCTCGGCCAGCTGGTGCGTCTCCGTGGCGCTAATTAGCATAATTAATCAACACGTGCATTAATTAACTCATTTTGGGTAAGGCACGGTGAAAGTCCCACAAAAAAAACGCGAAAATCCCCCCAAAAATTGTTAATTTTTTGGTGGTTTTGAGAGTTAAAAATTCAAATTAAGGCAGCAGAAATTACTTAAAAATCACTTCTTAATTAATTCTAACTAACAAAGGTTAATTAATTAAAGGAAGTGTTTTTCAGGTGGTTAATGATGGTGTTGATCACCTAAACACCCGAATTTTCTCTCTTTATTAGAACTTAAAAGGATCAAAGACAGCAAATCCCAAAATCCTGCACCTCAATTAATGGTCATTAACAAAAACTAATTAATTAAGGCTTCATTAACGAATATTGAGATCGGTAATGAGCTTAAACCCCCAAATTTTCCTCCCAAAATTCACAATTTCCCTCCAAAAATCACCTTTTTCTCACCCAAAATTCCCTTTTTTCCCCACCCCAACCTCCCCCCAATTACTAGGGCTGGTTAATGAGTGGTAATTAAGCTAATTAACAAAGTTATTTTAGTATTAATGACTGAAAAATCTCCAATTTCCACACAAATCCCACCAAAAACGTCCTTTTTTTTTCCCTCCCAAAATTCACTTTTTTCCCCCAAAAACCTCTCTGGGGAGCTGATTAAGAAGAGATAATTAAGACAATTAGGCTAATTAAGCTAATTAACGAACTTATTTTGGTAGTAATTGAAAAATCCCCAATTCCCACTCAAACCACCCCAAAAAATCTCCTTTTTTCCCCCCAAAATTCCCTTTTCCCCCCACAAACCTCTCTGGGGAGCTGATTAACAAGGTATAATTACGCTAATTATGCTAATGAACCTAATTAACAAACTTATCTTGCTACTAACGACCCCAAAATCCCCAATTCCCACTCAAACCACCCCAAAAAATCTCCTTTTTTCCTCCCCAAAATTCCCTTTTCCCCCCACAAACCTCTCTGGGGAGCTGATTAATGAGATATAATTACGCTAATTATGCTAATGAACCTAATTAACAAACTTATCTTGCCACTAACGACCCCAAAATCCCCAATTCCCACTCAAACCACCCCAAAAAACTCCTTTTTTCCCCCCAAAATTCCATTTTTTTCCCCCAAAACCCCCTCGGGGACGGCGGTTAACGAGGCGCCATGCAGCTAATTATGCTAATTATGCAAATGAGGGGGCTCACGTGGGTTTCTGCTCGGGGTCGCCGGGCCCCTCGTCCTTCTCCAGCAGCATCGTGCGGAACGTGGCCACCTTGGCCTCGATCTCCTCGGCCGAGTAGCTGCAACGGGGAAAAGGGGGACCCGAATTTGGGGAGGGGTCCCGAGGGGGTCTGGGGGGATTTGGGGAAATTTCGGGGGATTTCGGGAAATTTTGGGGGGATTTCGGGAAATTTCAGGGGGATTTTGGGGGGTTTAAAGGAGATTTTAGGGGGGGTTGGGGGTATTGAAAGGGATTTTGGGGGGTTTAAAGGGAGATTTGGGGTGCCAGGGGGGACCCCCGAATTTGGGGAGGGGTCCCGAGGGGGTCTGGGGAAATTTCGGGGGATTTCGGGAAATTTTGGGGGGATTTTGGGGGGTTTAAAGGAGATTTTAGGGGGATTTTGGGGGGTTTGGGGGATTAAAAGGGATTTTGGGGGAATTTAGGGGGGATTTGGGGTGCCAGGGGGGACCCCCGAATTTGGGGAGGGGTCCCGAGGGGGTCTGGGGGGATTTTGGGGAAATTTTAGAGGATTTTGGGAAATTTTGGGGGGATTTTGGGGGGTTTAAAGGAGATTTTAGGGGGATTTTGGGGGGGTTTGGGGGTATTAAAAGGGATTTTGGGGTGTCAGGGGGGACCCCCGAATTTGGGGAGGGGTCCTGAGGGGGTCTGGGGGGATTTGGGGAAATTTCGGAGGATTTTGGGAAATTTTGGGGGGATTTTGGGAAATTTTGGGGGTTTAAAGGAGATTTTAGGGGGATTTTGGGGGGGTTTGGGGGTATTAAAAGGGATTTTGGGGTGCCAGGGGGACCCCCGAATTTGGGGAGGGGTCCTGAGGGGGTCTGGGGGGATTTTGGGGAAATTTCGGGGGATTTTGGGAAATTTCGGGGGTTAAAGGAGATTCTAGGGGGATTCTGGGGTATTAAAAGGGATTTTGGGGGAATTTAGGGGGGATTTGGGGTGTCAGGGGGGACCCCGAATTTGGGGAGGGGTCCTGAGAGGGTCTGGGGGGATTTGGGGAAATTTTGGAGGATTTTGGGAAATTTTGGGGGATTTCGGGAAATTTTGGGGGGATTTTGGGGGGTTTAAAGGAGATTTTAGGGGGATTTTGGGGTATTAAAAGGGATTTTGGGGTTTAAAGGAGGATTTGGGGTGCCAGGGGGGACCCCGAATTTGGGGAGGGGTCCCGAGGGGGTCTGGGGGGATTTTGGGGAAATTTTGGAGGATTTTGGGAAATTTTTGGGGGATTTTGGGGGTTT
Organism: Lonchura striata; assembly: GCF_046129695.1. Taxonomy (NCBI): domain Eukaryota; kingdom Metazoa; phylum Chordata; class Aves; order Passeriformes; family Estrildidae; genus Lonchura; species Lonchura striata. The sequence continues at coordinate 306,340 of NC_134637.1, read as the reverse complement.
AAAGGAGATTTTAGGGGGATTTTGGGGGGTTTGGGGGATTAAAAGGGATTTTGGGGGAATTTAGGGGGGATTTGGGGTGTCAGGGGGGGACCCAAATTTGGGGAGGGGTCCCGAGGGGGTCTGGGGGGATTTGGGGAAATTTTGGAGGATTTTGGGAAATTTTGGGGGATTTCGGGAAATTTTGGGGGGTTTAAAGGAGATTTTAGGGGGGTTTGGGGGCATTAAAAGGGATTTTGAGGGGTTTAAAGGGGGATTTGGGGTGTCCGGGGGGGACCCCGAATTTGGGGAGGGGTCCCGAGGGGGTCTGGGGGGATTTGGGGAAATTTTGGGGGGTTTAGGGAAATTTTGGGGGATTTCGGGAAATTTTGGGGGGATTTTGGGGGGTTTAAAGGAGATTTTAGGGGATTTTGGGGGGGTTTGGGGGTATTAAAAGGGATTTTGGGGTGCCAGGGGGGACCCCCGAATTTGGGGAGGGGTCCCGAGGGGGTCTGGGGAAATTTTGGGGGATTTTGGGAAATTTTGGGGGGATTTTGGGGCATTTAAAGGAGATTTTGGGGGGGTTTGGGGGTATTAAAAGGGATTTTGAGGGGTTTAAAGGGGGATTTGGGGTGTCAGGGGGGGACCCCGAATTTGGGGAGGGGTCCCGAGGGGGTCTGGGGGGATTTGGGGAAATTTCGGGGGATTTGGGGAAATTTCGGGGGATTTTGGGAAATTTCAGGGGGATTTTGGGGGGTTTAAAGGAGATTTTAGGGGATTTTGGGGTGTTTGGGGGTATTAAAAGGGATTTTGGGGTGCCAGGGGGGACCCCCGAATTTGGGGAGGGGTCCCGAGGGGGTCTGGGGGGATTTTGGGGAAATTTTGGAGGATTTTGGGAAATTTTCGGGGGATTTTGGGGGGTTTAAAGGAGATTTTAGGGGGATTTTGGGGGGTTTGGGGGATTAAAAGGGATTTTGGGGGAATTTAGGGGGGATTTGGGGTGTCAGGGGGGGACCCAAATTTGGGGAGGGGTCCCGAGGGGGTCTGGGGGGATTTTGGGGAAATTTCGGGAAATTTTGGGAAATTTCGGGGGGAATTTGGGGGGTTTAAAGGAGATTTTAGGGGGATTTTGGGGGGGTTTGGGGGTATTAAAAGGGATTTTGGGGTGCCAGGGGGGACCCCCGAATTTGGGGAGGGGTCCCGAGGGGGTCTGGGGGGATTTTGGGGAAATTTCGGGGGATTTTGGGAAATTTCAGGGCGTGTTTTTGGGGCGCGCGGCGCTCACCCCTGCTCCTCCATCAGCTCGGCCAGCTCCAGGCATTTCAGCTCCACCCTCCGCTTGCGCTGGTGGTCGAGGATGTCGGCGTTGGGTTTCTTGGCCAGGGCGGCCTCCAGGCGCCTCAGCTCCTCCTCGCCGGGGGGGGGGTCCCCGCCCGCCCCCCCTTTCTTGGGCCGCAGGGCCGAGAGGTTGCGCTGGACGTAGCCGTTGGTGCCGCTGCCCCGCGGCGTCGGCAGCCCGATCCCATTGTACATCCCAGCGCTGGGAACGCGGGAGTCAGGGCCCCCCACATCCCCCAGATCCCCCAAATCCCTGTGTCCAAAATCCCCAAAATCCCTGTGTCCAAAATCCCCAAAATCCCTGTGCCCCAAATCCCCAAAATCCCCCCGTTCCTACAGCCCGATCCCATTGTACATCCCAGCGCTGGGAACGCGGGAGTCAGGGCCCCCCACATCCCCCAGATCCCCCAAACCCTGTGTTCAAAATCCCCAAAATTCCTGTGTTCAAAATCCCCAAAATCCCTGTGTTCAAAATCCCCAAAATCCCTGTGCCCCAAATCCCCAAAATCCCTGTGTCCAAAATCCCCAAAATCCCCCCGTTCTTATAGACCCAAATCCCCCAAATCCCCAAGTTCCTACAGACCCAAATCCCCCAAATCCCTGTGCCCCAAATCCCCAAAATCCCTGTGCCCCAAATCCCCAAATCCCTGTGCCTCAAATCCCCAAAATCCCCCAGTTCCTATAGACCCAAATCCCCAAAATCCCTGTGTCCAAAATCCCCAAAATCCCTGTGCCCAAAATCCCCAAGTTCCTATAGACCCAAATCCCCAAAATCCCTGTGCCTCAAATCCCCAAAATCCCTGTGCCCCAAATCCCCCCGTTCCTATAGACCCAAATCCCAAAAATCCCTGTGCCCCAAATCCCCAAAATCCCTGTGCCCCAAATCCCCCCGTTCCTATAGACCCAAATCCCAAAAATCCCTGTGCCCCAAATCCCCAAAATCCCTGTGCCCCAAATCCCCCAAATCCCTGTGCCTCAAATCCCCAAAATCCCCCAGTTCCTATAGACCCAAATCCCCAAAATCCCTGTGTCCCAAATCCCAAAATCCCCAAGTTCCTATAGACCCAAATCCCAAAAATCCCTGTGTCCCAAACCCCCAAAATCCCCAAGTTCCTATAGACCCAAATCCCAAAAATCCCTGTGCCCCAAATCCCCAAAATCCCTGTGCCCCAAACCCCCAAAATCCCCCCGTTCCTATAGACCCAAATCCCCAAAATCCCCGTTCCTATAGACCCAAATTCCCAAAATCCCTTTGTCCCAAACCCCCAAAATCCCCAAGTTCCTAAAACCCCAAATCTCCAAAATCCCCCAAATCCTACATCCCCAAAATCCCCTGAATCCCCCAAATCCTACATCCCCAAAATCCCCAAATCCTACAGCCCCAAATCCCCCATTCCTGCATCCCCAAATTCCCCAAATCCCCCATTCCTACAGTCCCAAATCCCCCAAATTCCCCAAATTCCCCCTGCCCCAAATCCCCCCTCACTGACCCCAAAACTTCCCTCCCACCCTAAAAAAACCCTTTTATAACCCAAAATCCCCACTTTTCTCCCCAAAATCCCCATTTTACTACAGGAATTCCCACTTTTTAACCCAAAAGTCCCCATCTTCTCCTCAAAATTCCCATTTTCCTACAGGAATTCTCACTTTTTAACCCAAAATTCCCATTTTTCTTCCCAAAATCCCCATTTTCCTACAAGATTCCCACTTTTAATCCAAAATCCAATTTTTCTCCCAAAATTCCCATTTCCCTACATGAATTCCCATTTTTAACCCAATATCCCCACTTTTCTCCCCGAAATTGCCATTTTCCCGCATGAATTCTCACTTTTAAACCCAAAATCCTATTTTTCTCCCCAAAATTCTGTTTTCCTACATGAATTCCCATTTTAAACCCAAAATCCCCATTTTCCTTCACAAACTCCCTAAACTTCTCTGGAAATTCCCTAAAATCTCATTTTCCTTCCCAAAATCACTTTTTTTCCAACTCCAATAATCCATTTCCCCCCAAAATCACTTTTTTTTTCCGCTCAAAATCCACTTTTCCTTCCCAAAACAACTTTTTTTTCACTCAAAATCCTTTTTTCTCCTCACAGCGCCCTAAAATAAATAACTTTTTCCCTAAAATGAGAATTTTTGACCCTTTCCTCTCAAGGCTCCTTCAAATTTCATTTTTCCCCCCCTCACACTTTTAAAAAAACTCCATTTTTCTCTCAAAATCCCACTTTTCTCCCTCACAACTTCCCTAAAAAATGGTTTTTTCTCCCCAAAATCCCCTCAGAACTGCCCCAAACCCCAAATTTCCCCTCACAATTTCCACAAAAACGTTTTTTCCCCCCACAAAAATTAAATTTTTCCTACTTACGACCACTTCCACTCCCCAAACTCCTCAGAATTCCCCTAAAATTCCTCTTTTTTTTAACAAAACACCAAAAAAAATCCATTTTCTCCTCACAACTCTCCGCCAAAATTCACTTTTCCCCTCAAAATTCCAATAAAATTACTTTTTTACAAAACACCCCGAAAAAACTTAATTTTCGCCTCAGAATTTTCTCAAAATTCACTTTTTCCCTCACAATTCCCCTAAACATTACTTTTTTCCCCTCAAATCTCCACAAAAATCCACTTTTTTACCTTTGTCTTTCCCCCAAATCCTTTTCCTCCCTCACAACTCCAAAATCTTCATTCTTCTCCTCAAAATTCCCCAATTTCCCCCGAAATCTCACTTTTCTTCCTCAAAATCGCTTTTTTACCTCATAAATTTAAATTAAATTTTAAAGTTTCACCTCATAAAATGAATTCTGATTAAATTTTACTTCACAAACTTTAAAAATCTCCATTTTTCCCCTCCCAACACCCCAAAATTCTGTTTTTCCCCCAAAACGACAATTTGTCCCCTCAGAATCCTCCAAACTCCAATTTTTACTTTAAAACCCCAAAAAATTTCAACTTTTACTCCTCAGCTCTCCTAAAAACCCTAAACTCCCTCAAACTTCATTTTTCCCCTCAAAAACTTTTTAAAAATCGGTTTTTTCCCACTAAAAACACTTTCCCCCAAAAAACTCCAATTTTTCCCCTCACAAACCCTGAAACTCCTAAAAAAATCAGTTTTATCCTCAAAAACTCCCCAAAACCCCACACCTCAAAAAAAAAAAATCCATTTTCCACCAAAAATTCATTTTTTTCTCATATTCCCATTTTCCTGCAGAAATACCCCAAAATTCCCATTTTCCCCTCTATTTTACCCCAAATTTCCCCACACTTACCAAAAAATCCTTTTTTTCATCCAAAATCGCCTTCTTTCCGCTCGAATCCGCTTTTCCCTCCTCAAACCCTCATTTTTTACCCCAAAATCCCAATTTTCCCCTCAAAATCCCATTTTTTTCCCCCAAATTCCGCTTTTCCCCTCACAAACCTCCCAAAAACCACCATTTTCCCTTCAAAAATCCCCCAAAAATCAACATTTTCCCCTCAAAAATTCCCTTTTCCCCCTCAAAACTCCCCGAAATCCAACCTTCCCCTCACGAACCCCTAAAATCTTATTTTTAACCCCAAATCCCGTTTTTTCCCCTCATGACCTTAAAAAATCTCTTTTCACCCCCAAAATTCCATTTTTTCTTCCCTCACCTCAATTTTTTTCCCTTTTTGCCCAAAATCCCATTTTTTATACCCCAAACCCAAAATTTCCCCTATTTTTCACCCTGAATTTCCCCATTTTTACCTAAAAAATCCCAATTTTTCCTCCCTCACCTCAAATTTTCCCCATTTTTCACCCAAAATCCCATTTTTTCCTCCTTCACCCCAAATTTTTCCCCTTTTTTATCCAATATCCCATTTTCCTTCCCTCACCCCAAATTTCCCCTTTTTTCACCCAAAATCCCATTTTTTCCCCCTCTAAAATCCCATTTTCCGCCTTTTTCCCCCTCAAAAAATCCCAATTTCCCCCAAGACTTTCTTTTTAACCAAAACCTCCCCTTTTTCACCCAAACCTTTTTCACCAAAACTTTTCTTTTTCCCCTCACACTTCCCTTTTTAAACTTTCGCTTTCCCCTCACGACTCATTTTTAATTGTTTTTAATCCCTTTTTTCTCCCAAATCTCCACTTTTCCCCCAAACCCCATTTCCCCATCCCGAGCTCCCCCTTTGCCCAAAATTTGTTTTATTTTCCCCAAATTCCCATTTTTTCCTCCCTCACCCCAAAACTTCCCAATTTTTCACCCAAAACTTCCTCATTTTTTACCCAAATTCCCATTTTTACCTCCCTTGCCTCAAAATTTCATATTTTTTACCCAAAATCCCATTTTTACCTCCCTTGCCTCAAAATTTCCCACTTTTTACCCAAATTCCCATTTTTCCTCCCTTGCCTCAAAATTTCCCCATTTTCACCCCAAATTTTCCCCCTTTTTCACCCCAAATTCCATTTCCATTTCTCCCCTAGATTTCCCCATTTTCCCCTTAAATTCCCCATTTTTCACCCCAAATTCCCATTTTTTCCTCCCTCACCCAAAATTTCCCAATTTTTCACCCAAAACTTCCTCATTTTTTACCCAAAATCCCCAGTTTAAGTCACTCACCTCAAAATTTCCCTATTTTCTACCCAAAATCCCATTTTTACCTCCCCTGCCTCAAATTTCCCACTTTTTACCCAAATTCCCATTTTTTCCCTCCCCCACCTCAGAATTTCCCCATTTTCCCCCTAAATTTCCCCATTTTTACCTCAAATTTCCCCATTTTCCCCCTAAATTTCCCCATTTTTACCTCAAATTTCCCCATTTTTTACCTCAAATTTCCCCCTTTTTCACCCCAAATTCCCATTTTTTCCTCCCTCACCCAGAATTTCCCAATTTTTCACCCAAAACTTCCTCATTTTTTACCCAAAATCCCAGTTTTAGTCACTCACCTCAAAATTTCCCTGTTTTTACCCAAAATCCCATTTTTACCTCCCCTGCCTCAAAATTTCATATTTTTACCCAAAATCCCATTTTTCTCCCTCACCTCAGAATTTCCCCATTTCCCCCTAAATTCCCCATTTTTACCTCAAATTTCCCCATTTTCCCCCAAATTCCCATTTTTCATCCCAATTCCCATTTTTTCTCCCTCACCTCAGAATTTCCCAATTTCCCCCAAATTCCCATTTTTTACCTCAAATTTCCCCATTTTCCCCCAAATTTCCCAATTTTTTACCTCAAATTTCCCCATTTTCCCCAAATTTCCCCCATTCCCCCCCAAATTTTCCCTTTTTCACCCCAAATCCCATTTTTCCCCCTCACCTCAGAATTTCCCCCCAAATTTCCCATTTTCCCCGATTTTCCCCACTTTTCCCCTCACATTTCCGCTTTTTTTCTCCCCTCACGCCGCCCCCCCCCCCCCCCCGCTCCCGCCAAGGCCGCGCGCGGGCCTCGCCCCTCCCCCTCCCCTCCCCCCCTCCCCTCCCTCACCCCCCCACCCCCCGGCCCTCACCTGCTCCCTATCGCCGACAGCTCCGCTCTGTCGCGACAGGACCCGCGAGCCCCGCGCGGCCTCCCGAACAGACGCTGAGGCGACGCCACGCGCGCGGCCCCCGCCTCCGACTTCCGCCCCGGGCGCATGCGCGGCCGCGGGGGGCGACGGGGCTGGTAGTCCTTTAGCCCCGCCTCTTCCGTTGGCGGCGGGGCGGGGCGGACTACGATTCCCGGCGTGCGCCGCGGCGCGCCGCCATTTTCTGCCTCGGCCGGCGCGCGGTGCGTGACGGGAGCTGTAGTCGCTGAGCGAGGGGGGCCGTGTATCAGCGATGAGGTTTGAACTACGACTCCCGGCGCGCACCGCGCGCGGCCGCCATCTTGTGGCGGCGCGTCCCGCCGCGCTGCGCGGGGACCTCCGAGCCGCTAGGGGGCGCCAGCGCCGCCCGCCGGGTTTTTACCCAAAAAAAGGCGAATTTTGGGGGTTTTTTCACGATAAAAACGTGGAATTCGGGGCGTTTCCCCAGCCAAGGGGCGGAGTTTGGGTGGGTCCGCTCTGCCGGGGCGGGTTTTCTTCGTGAAGGGGCGAAATTGGGGGGGTTGCCCCCCCCCCACATGGGGGAAACAAAATGAATTTTTTCCCGTTAAAAACCCCCAAATTAAGGATGTGTTCATTCTAAAATCATCAAATTCGGGGATTTTCACCCAAAGCCGCAGAGTTCAGCGCCTTTTCACGTCACGCACGCGGAGTCGAGGTTGGGTTTTATTAAAGAGGCAAAATTCCGCAAAAAAAGCAAAAAAATTCCGTGGAAACCCCCAAATCCCTGATGTTCCCTCAAAACAGAGCGTTTTTCGCTTAAAAAAAAGGAATTTTTGGGTTTTTTTCCTAAAAAAAACTCAGAAATGATGAGGGTGCCGCGGAGGGGCGGGGCGGGGGTGTTTTCCCCTTCAAAAAGGGCAAAAATCGGGAAAAATCGGGAAAATCTGGGTGGGGAGGAGAGAAAAATGAGGGAAAAGAGGGAAAATCAGGGAAAACAGGGGAAATCGGGGGAAATGGGAAAATCGGGGGGGAAAATGGGAAAATCGGGGAAAAAATGGGAAAATCGGGGAAAAAAGGGGACACAAGCCCCAGAGCCACAAAATTTGGCATTTTCTCCCCATTTAGGGGCGAATTTTGAGGTTTTTTCCCCGTTTTTGGCCAAGTCTGAGGGAATTCAGGCTTGGAAAAAGTGAGTTTACTCCAAAAAAATGTAAAATCGGATTTTATGCCACGAAAATCCCCAAATCCGGGGATGTGCCTCCCGCTCCCCGCTGGAAAATCTGAATTTTTTGTTGGTGTAAAACGGCAAAATAAAGTAATTAAAAATAAAAAAAAAAAGTAAAAGGAAGGGAAATTACGGGGTTTTTTGGAAGATAAAAGGGCGGATTTTGGGATTTTTCTCCCAAAAAAGGGCAGGGCCGGGGGTCCCTCCCCCTCCCCCCCAAAAGGGGCCCCCGGGCCGCCCCTCCCCCACCCCCGCCCGGATTCGGAGCCGCTCCGGAGCCATGGAGGTAACGGGACCCCAAAATTGCCCCAAATCCCCCGAATTCACCCCAAAATCCCCGAATTCACCCCCCAAAAACCCCAAAATACCCGAATTCACCCCAAATTGCCCAAAATCCCCGAATTCACCCCAAAAACACCCCAAAATACCCGAATTCACCCCAAAATTGCCCCAAATCCCCCGAATTCACCCCAAAAACACCCCAAAATACGCGAATTCACCCCAAAATTGCCCAAAATCCCCCGAATTCACCCCAAAACCACCCCAAAATCCCCCGAATTCACCCCAAAATTGCCCAAAATCCCCCGAATTCAGCCCCCAAAAACCCCAAAATCCCCCGAATTCACCCAAAATTGCCCAAAATCCCCCGAATTCACCCTCCAAAAACCCCAAAATCCCCGAATTCACCCCAAAAACACCCCAAAATCCCCCGAATTCACCCCAAAATTGCCCAAAATCCCCCGAATTCGCCCCCCTAAAAAACCAAAATCCCCGAATTCACTCCAAAAACTCCTGAAATTCCCAAAATCGCCCGAATTAATCCCAAAAAAAGCCCCCAAATCCCCGAATTCACCCCAAAACTGCTCAAAATCCCCCGATTTCGCCCAAAAAAAACCCCAAAATACCCGATTTCACCCCAAAATTGCCCAAATCTCTCGAATTCACCGAAAAACTCCTCAAATTCCCAAAAATCCCCGAATTCATCCCAAAAAAACCCAAAATACCCGAATTCACCCCAAAATGGCCCAAAATCTCCTGATTTCACCCAAAAAACTCCTTAAATCCCCTGAATTCACCCAAAAAAGCCCCAAAATTCCCCAAATTCAACTCGGGAGCCCAAAATCCCCCAAATCCACCCCAAAACTCCCCAAATTCCCTCAAATCCTCGGAATTCACCCCGAAAAAGCCCCAAAATCTCCCGAATCCACCCCAAAACCCATCCCGGGACCCCCAAATTCTCCAAAATCCCCCAAAATTCCTCAAATTTCCCCCAAATCCCTTTAGGAAAAACCAAAATTAACCCAAAATTTCCCCAAGATTTCCCCAAATTCACTTCGGGAACCCTCAAAATCCCCCCAAAATTCCCCGAAATCCCCAAAATTTCCCCAAATTCACCCAAATCCCCCAAATTTTCCCCAAAATCCCCTCCCCAGTTCGTGGCCGTGGCGCTGCTGGTGGCGCTGGGGACCCTGAGCCAGGGGCAGCCGATCGGACCCCAGGGTGAGACTGGGATGGACTGGGATGGACTGGGATGGACTGGGAGGGACTGGGAGGGACTGGGAGGAACTGGGACGAACTGGGAGGGACTGGGATGGACTGGGAGGAACTGGGAGGGAACTGGGAGGACTGGGCTGAACTGGGATGAACTGGGACGAACTGGGACGAACTGGGACGAACTGGGCTGAACTGGGACGAACTGGGATGAACTGGGAGGGACTGGGCTGAACTGGATGAACTGGGAGGAACTGGGCTGAACTGGGCTGAACTGGGACGAACTGGGACGAACTGGGAGGAGCCGGCGGCGCTGACACCGCCGGGGTGGGGGAGGGGCCACAGACCCGGCCCCGCCCTGACCGGAGGTGACCCCGCTGCCCCTCCCCCACCCCCCAATCCCATCTCTACCTCCCCCCTCTCCGCCCCTCCCCCACCCCCCATCCCATCTCTACCCCCTCCCCCCCCTCCGCCCCTCCCCACCCCCCATCCCATCTCTACCCCCTCCCCCCCTCTCCGCCCCTCCCCCACCCCAATCCCATCTCTACCCCCTCCCCCCCCCTCTCCGCCCCTCCCCCACCCCCAATCCCATCTCTACCCCCTCCCCCCCCTCCGCCCCTCCCCCACGCCCCAATCCCATCTCTACCCCCTCCCCCCCCTCTCCGCCCCTCCCCCACCCCCAATCCCATCTCTACCCCCTCCCCCCTCTCTCCGCCCCTCCCCCACCCCCCAGCCCCCCCGTTCTGCCCGCCCCTCCCCCCCCGGACTGCCAGGACGTGCACGCGGGGGGGGCGCGCGCGGACGGCGTGTACCTGGTGTCCCCGCGGGGGGAGGGGCGCCCCCCGTGCCCGTCTACTGCGACATGAGCACCGAGGGGCACGTCTGGACGGTACCGCCCCTCCCCCACCCTCCCCCACCCCCCCCGGGGGGGGCGGACCCTCCCCCGCCCCCGAAATCCCCGAGAAATTCCGCCCCGGGAACGCCCCTCCCCACCCCTAAAAAGCGCCCCTCCCCCACCCCAAAATCAGGCCTGGGAACGCCCCTCCCCACCCCAAAATCGCCCCTCCCCCACCCCCAAAATCGCCCCTCCCCCACCCCCAAAATCAGGCCTGGGACCGCCCCTCCCCCACTACCAAAATCACCCCTCCCCCACCACCAAATCGCCCCTCCCCCACCACCAAAATCGCCCCCTCCTCCACCCCTAAAAAAGCGCCCCTCCCCCACCCCAAAATCAGGCCTGGGAACGCGCCTCCCCCACCACCAAAATCGCCCCTCCCCCACCCCTAAAAAATCGCCCCTCCCCACCCCAAAATCCGCCCTCCCCACCCCAAAATCGCCCCTCCCCACTCCCAAATCAGGCCCTGGGATCGCCCCTCCCCCACCCCCAAAATCGCCCCTCCCACACCCCAAAAATCGCCCCTCCCCACCCCAAAATCAGGCCTGGGAACGCCCCTCCCCCACCACCAAAATCGCCCCTCCCCCACCCCAAAATCGCCCCTCCCCCCACCCCAAAATCAGGCCTGGGAACGCCCCTCCCCCACCCCAAAATCGCCCCTCCCCACTCCCAAAATCAGGCCTGGGACTGCCCCTCCCCACCCCAAAATCGACCCTGCCTCCATTTTCCCACCCCTCCCCCACTTTACCCCCTCCCCTTTTTTGCCCCTCCCCCACCTCTTTGACCCCTCCCCCATTTTGGCCCCCCTTGCCCCTGTCCCCCGCCCCTCCCCCATTTTCGGCCCCTCCCCCCTTTGTCCCTTTGCCCCTGCCCCCTGCCCCTCCCCCATTTTCTGCCCCTCCCCCCTTTTTGCCCTCCCCTTTTTGCCCCTCCCCCTTTGCCCCTCCCCCTTTGCCCTCCCCACCTTGCCCCTCCCCCTGCCCCTCCCCCAGGTGTTCCAGCGCCGGTTCAACGGCTCCGTCAGCTTCTTCCGGGGCTGGAACGATTACCGGGCCGGCTTCGGCCGCGCCGACGGCGAGTACTGGCTGGGTACGGAGCGGTGAGACCAGTATAGACCAGTACGGACCAGTGTAGAGAGATATAAACCAGTAGGGACCAGTATAAACCAGTATAAACCAGTACGGACCAGTAAAAACCAGTACGGACCAGTATAGAGACATATAAACCAGTATGGACCAGTAAAAACCAGTACAGACCAGTACGGACCAGTGTAGAGACATGTAAACCAGTACGGACCAGTATAAACCAGTATAAACCAGTACGGACCAGTAAAAACCAGTACAGACCAGTACGGACCAGTAAAAACCAGTATGGACCAGTGTAGAGACATATAAACCAGTACGGACCAGTATAAACCAGTATAAGCCAGTATGGACCAGTAAAAACCAGTACGGACCAGTGTAGAGACATGTAAACCAGTACGGACCAGTATAAACCAGTATGGACCAGTATGGACCAGTAAAAACCAGTATAGAGACATATAAACCAGTACGGACCAGTATAAACCAGTATAAACCAGTACGGACCAGTAAAAACCAGTACAGACCAGTAAAAACCAGTATGGACCAGTATAGAGACATATAAACCAGTACGGACCAGTATAAACCAGTATGGACCAGTAAAAACCAGTATAGAGACATATAAACCAGTACGGACCAGTAAAAACCAGTACGGACCAGTGTAGAGACATATAAACCAGTACGGACCAGTAAAAACCAGTACAGACCAGTAAAAACCAGTACGGACCAGTATAGAGACATATAAACCAGTATGGACCAGTAAAAACCAGTACGGACCAGTGTAGAGACATATAAACCAGTACGGACCAGTATAAACCAGTATGGACCAGTGTGGACCAGTAAAAACCAGTATAAACCAGTATGGACCAGTATAGAGACATATAAACCTGTACGGACCAGTATAAACCAGTATAAGCCAGTATGGACCAGTATAAACCAGTGTAAACCAGTATAAACCAGTATGGACCAGTATAAACCAGTATAGAGAGATATAAACCAGTATGGACCAGTATGGACCAGTGCGGACCAGTAAAAACCAGTATAAACCAGTATGGACCAGTATAAAATAATATAAACCAGTATAAACCGGTATGGACTGGTTCAGACGAGTATGGACTGACCCCTGGCTGACCCCTGACCCCTCGGTGACCCCTGACCCCTGACCTTTGCCCTTTGCCCAGGGCTGCAGTCGGTGGCGCTGCTGACGCTGTGTGACCCCTGACCCCTCAGTGACCCCTGGGTGACCCCTGACCTCTGCCCTTTGCCCAGGGCTGCAGTCGGTGGCGCTGCTGACCCCTGACCCCTCGGTGACCCCTGACCTTTGCCCTTTGCCCAGGGCTGCAGTCGGTGGCGCTGCTGACGCTGCTGACCCCTGGCTGACCCCTGACCCCTCGGTGACCCCTGACCCCTGCCCTTTGCCCAGGGCTGCAGTCGGTGGCGCTGCTGACGCTGCTGACCCCTGACCCCTGGGTGACCCCTGACCCCTGACCTTTGCCCAGGGCTGCAGTCGGTGGCGCTGCTGACGCTGCTGACCCCTGACTGACCCCTGACCCCTCGGTGACCCCTGACCTTTGCCCCCTGCCCCAGGGCTGCAGTCGGTGGCGCTGCTGACGCTGCTGACCCCTGGCTGACCCCTGACCCCTGGGTGACCCCTGACCTTTGCCCAGGGCTGCAGTCAGTGGCGCTGCTGACGCTGCTGACCCCTGGCTGACCCCTGACCCCTGGATGACCCCTGACCCCTGACCTTTGCCCAGGGCTGCAGTCGGTGGCGCTGCTGACGCTGCTGACCCCTCAGTGACCCCTGACCTTTGCCCAGGGCTGCAGTCGGTGGCGCTGCTGACCCCTGACCCCTCAGTGACCCCTGGGTGACCCCTGACCCCTGACCTTTGCCCAGGGCTGCAGTCGGTGGCGCTGCTGACACTGCTGACCCCTCAGTGACCCCTGACCCCTGACCTTTGCCCAGGGCTGCAGTCGGTAGCGCTGCTGACGCTGCTGACCCCTCGGTGACCCCTGGCTGACCCCTGACCCCTCGGTGACCCCTGACCTTTGCCCTTTGCCCAGGGCTGCAGTCGGTGGCGCTGCTGACCCCTGACCCCTCGGTGACCCCTGGATGACCCCTGACCCCTCGGTGACCCCTGACCTCTGCCCCAGGGCTGCAGTCGGTGGCGCTGCTGACGCTGCTGACCCCTCAGTGACCCCTGGCTGACCCCTGACCCCTGACCTTTGCCCAGGGCTGCAGTCGGTGGCGCTGCTGACGCTGCAGGCGCGCTACGAGCTGCGGGTGGAGCTGGAGGACTTTGAGAACAACTCGGCGGCCGCCACCTACGGCTCCTTCGCGCTCTCGCCCACGGCCGTCAGCGCCGAGGAGGACGGCTACGCGCTGCACGTGGCCGGCTTCGTCGACGGCGGCGCCGGTGAGACCATGGCGGCCATGGGGACCCTCGGGTGGGCAACGGGGTCATCGGTGGCCGTTGGGTGGTCAATGGGGTCATCGATGGCCGTTGGGTGGGCAATGGGGTCAATGGTGGTCAATGGGGTCATCAATGACCATTGGGTGGTCAATGGGGTCATCAATGACCATTGGTGATCAATGGGGTCATCAATGACCATTGGGTGGTCAATGGGGTCAATGGTGGTCAATGGGGTTATCGATGGCCGTTGGTGGTCAATGGGGTTATCGATGGCCGTTGGTGGTCAATGGGGTCAATGGGGTCAATGGGGTCATCAATGACCATTGGGTGGTCAATGGGGTCAATGATGGTCAATGGGGTCAATGGGGGTCAATGGGGTCAATGGGGGTCAATGGGGGTCAATGATGGTCAATGGGGTCATCAATGACCATTGGGTGGTCAATGAGGTCAATGGGGTCAATGGGGCCAATGGGGTCATCAATGACCATTGGGTGGTCAATGGGGTCAATGGGGGGCAATGGGGTCAACGATGGTCAATGGAAGTCAAGGGTGACCCTTGGGTGGTCAATGGGGGTCAACTGAGTCAAGGGTGACCATTGGGTGGTCAATGGGGGTCAACGATGGCCATTGGTGGTCAATGGGGGTCAATGGTGGTCAACGGGGGTCAACCAGGTCAAGGTTGACCATTGGGAGGTCAACAGAAGTCAACAATGGTCAAGGGAGTCAAGAGTGACCATTGGGAGGTCAACGATGGCCAACCGAGTCAAGGTTGACCACTGGGAGCTCAAGGGGGTGGTCCCACACCACCAACCCCACCCCACCCCGGCAGGCGACTCGCTGAGCTACCACAACGGGCAGAAGTTCTCCACCTTCGACCGCGACCAGGACCTGTTCGCCCAGAACTGCGCCGCGCTCTCCTCGGGGGCCTGGTGGTTCCGCAGCTGCCACTTCTCCAACCTCAACGGCTTCTACCTGGCCGGGCCCCACCTCTCCTACGCCAACGGCATCAACTGGGCCCAGTGGAAGGGCTTCTACTACTCGCTGAAGCGCAGCGAGATGAAGATCCGCCGGCTCTGAGGGACGCGCCCGCCCGGCCACCCCACCCGGCCCGACCCCACCCCAATAAAGAGCCAGCCTTGATGGATGGGTGGTGGAAACATCTCGGGGGGGTTCTGGAAACTTCTCAGGGGGGTTCTGGGGTGGTGGAAACATCTCAGGAGGGTTCTGGAAACATCTCCAGGGGGTTCTGGGGTGGTGGAAACATCTCAGGAGGGTTCTGGAAACATCTCCAGGGGGTTCTGGGGTGGTGGAAACATCTCAGGGGGTTCTGGAAACATCTCCAGGGGGTTTGGGGTGGTGGAAACATCTCGGGGGGTTTCTGGAAACATTTTGGGGGGGTTTTGGGGTGGTGGAAACATCTCAGGAGGGTTCTGGAAGCATCTCCAGGGGGTTTTGGGGTGGTGGAAACATCTCAGGAGGGTTCTGGAAACATCTCCAGGGGGTTCTGGGGTGGTGGAAACATCTCAGGAGGGTTCTGGAAACATCTCCAGGGGGTTCTGGGTTGGTGGAAACATCTCGGGGGGGTTCTGGAAACATTTTGGGGGGGTTTTGGGGTGGTGGAAACATCTCAGGAGGGTTCTGGAAGCATCTCCAGGGGGTTTTGGGGTGGTGGAAACATCTCAGGAGGGTTCTGGAAACATCTCCAGGGGGTTTGGGGTGGTGGAAACATCTCAGGAGGGTTATGGAAACATCTCCAGGGGGTTCTGGGGTGGTGGAAACATCTCGGGGGGGTTCTGGGAAGGGATTTTTTTTTGGAATTTTATGGTGAATTTTGGGAATTCGGTGAATTTGGGGATTTTTTTTTTTAGGGACAAATTTTAGAATTTTTGGGGATAATTTTCAGGATTTTTTTGGGGACAAATTTCACTTTTTGGCCGAATTTCGGGACTTTTTGAGGATGAATTTTCGGGATTCTTTTTAGGGACAAATTTCGGATTTTTTCCGGGCTAAATTTCAGGATTTTTTTGGGGACAAATTCCACTTTTTGGCCGAATTTCGCACCTTTTTGGGGACGAACCTTCGGGATTTCCCCCCCCACACGTGACCCCGCCCCCGATCCCCTCCCCCACCCTCCCCCTCCCCCACCCCCCCAAAAAAACCCCAAAAACCCAAAATCGGGGGGGTGGGGGAGGGGCAATTCCCTTTATTGGCAATAAATAAGCGAGGCCGGGGGGGGGGAGGGGCGGGGTGGGGGAGGGGCCAACTTTGGCCACGCCCCCTCCCCAAATTTTGGGGGGTGGGGTTTTTTTTGGGGGGGGGGCCCCACTGCAGGGGGCGACCCCAAAACCCCCCCGGGGTGGGGGGGGGGGAATTTGGGGGTGGGGGAGGGGTGGGGTGGGGGAGGGGCCAACCTCGGCCCCGCCCCCTCCCCGGGTTTGGGGTCCTGGGGGGGGTCGGGGGTCCCCGAAATCCTCCTGGGGGTCCCCGGGGCGTCACTTCCGGCGCTGCTTCCGGCCGGGCTCCTCCGCTGCGGGGGGGAGGGGACGCGGCGGTGACGTCATCGGCGGGGCGATGACGTCATCGTTGTGACGTCATCGAGGGGGAGGGGTTTGACCTGCCCACCCCCATCCCCCATCCCCCCCCCGGTGGAGAAAGGGGGGGAGGGGACACGGGGGGGGGGGGGAGCAATGACGTCATAATGGGGAGACAATGACGTCATAATGGGGGGACAATGATGTCATGGGGACAATGACGTCACGGGGACAATGACGTCATAATGGGGGGACAATGACGTCATAATGGGGGACAATGACGTCATGGGGGGACAATTTTGTCATAGGGACAATGACGTCATAAAGGGGAGACAATGACGTCATAAGGGGAGCAATGACATCACGGGGACAATGACGTCATAAGGGGAGCAATGACGTCATAAGGGGAGCAATGACGTCACGGGGCAATGACGTCATACAGGGAGCAATGACGTCATTGGGGAACAATGATGTCATGTGGCAATGATGTCACGTGGGGGACAGTGACGTCATAGGGGGAGCAATGACGTCATAGGGGTGGCAGTGACGTCATAGTGAGAACAATGACGTCATAGGTGGGAAATAGTTATGTCATGGGGACAATGACGTCATAAAGGGTGGGACAATGACATCATAGGGGATGATGACATCATAGGGGACAATGACGTCATGGGGAC
Source organism: Lonchura striata (assembly GCF_046129695.1). Lineage (NCBI taxonomy): Eukaryota > Metazoa > Chordata > Aves > Passeriformes > Estrildidae > Lonchura > Lonchura striata. Next base: position 289,239 of record NC_134637.1, on the reverse strand, counting down.
AATGACGTCATAAGGTGGGTCAATGACGTCATAGGGGACAATGACATTGTGGGGGAACGATGACGTCATGGGGGTGGCGGTGACGTCACAGGGAGGTGACAGTGATGTCATCGGGGAACAATGGCGTCAAAAGGGGACAATGACGTCATGGGGCAGTGACGTCACCGGGGGGAACAATGACGTCATGGGGGTGGCGGTGACGTCACAGGGAGGTGACACCGAGGTGACAATGGGGACAATGAGGTGACCCCGAGGTGACCCCGAGGTGACAATGGGGACAATGACACCGAGGTGACAATGCAGGTGACACTGAGATGACAACGAGACCGAGGTGACACTGAGGTGACACTGAGGTGACAATGGTGACACTGAGGTGACACAATGGTGACACCAAGGTGACAATGGTGACAAAGGGGACAATGACACCGAGGTGACAATGGGGACAATGACACCGAGGTGACACTGAGAGGACCCCGAGGTGACAATGGAGGTGACTTCAAGGTGACAATGGGGACAATGGTGACACCGAGGTGACACAATGGTGACACCAAGGTGACAATGGTGACAATGGGGACAATGACACCAAGGTGACACTGACAGGACACTGAGGTGACAATGGAGGTGACACCAAGGTGACAATGGTGACAATGGGGACAATGGTGACACCGAGGTGACACTGAGGTGACAATGACACCGTGGTGACAATGGGGACAATGACACTGAGGTGACAATGGGGACAATGGGGACACTGAGGTGACAATGGGGACAATGACATTGAGGTGACACCAAGCTGACAATGACACCGAGGTGACACCGAGGTGACAATGGGGACAATGGAGGTGCCACAGAGGTGACAATGGTGACACCAAGGTGACACTGACACTGAGGTGACAATGGTGACAATGGGGACACTGAGGTGACACTGAGGTGACAATGGGGACAATGGTGACAATGGGGACACCAAGGTGACACTGACACTGAGGTGACAATGGTGACAATGGGGACACCGAGGTGACACCGAGGTGACAATGGGGACAATGACCCCCGGTGTCCCTGGGTACCTGCGGGCGGTGCCGGGCCCGGCCGGGTCACGCTGGGGACGAGAAGATGGAGATGGAGATGAGAGGGGGAGGGGACAGCGGGGACGGGGGGACAACGAGGGGACAACGAGGGGACCAGGAGTGACCAGGAGTGACCACAGAGTGACCACGGAGTGACCATGGACCAGGAGTGACCATGGAGGTGACCAGGAGATGGTCAAAGGGATGGGGAAGTGACCATGGAGGTGACCATGGACCAGGAGGTGACCATGGAGCATGGAGGTGGCCATGGAGGTGACCAGGAGATGGTCACGGTCACCTGGAGATGATCAAGGGGACACAGAGGGGATGGACGTGACCACAGACCATGGAGGTGACCATGGAGGTGACCAGGAGATGGTCAAGGGGATGGACGTGACCACAGACCATGGAGGTGACCATGGAGGTGACCAGGAGATGGTCAAGGGGATGGGGAGGTGACCATGACCCAGGAGGTGACCATGGACCAGGAGGTGACCATGGAGATGATGGTCAAGGGGACAAGGAGGTGACCATGGAGGTGGCCATGGACCAGGAGGTGGCCATGGTGGTGACCATGGAGGTGACCAGGAGATGATGGTCAAGGGGACAAGGAGGTGACCATGGAGGTGGCCATGGACCAGGAGGTGACCATGGAGGTGACCAGGAGATGATGGTCAAGGGGACAGGGATTGGGTGGAGGTGACCTTGGACCATGGAATTGACCATGGAGGTGACCAGGAGATGGAGAAGATGGCCAAGGTCACCTGGCCACGACGGAGGTGACCACGAAGGGTGGAGGAGACCCCGAGGGGGTCAGGAGGGGACACGGGGACAGCCCGCGGTGGCCGGGCCACCTCCTCACCCTCCAGGTAGTTCCTGGCGATGAACTTGAGGGCCTCGTCCAGCAGGATGACCGGGAAGGAGATCTTGATGACCATCAGCCAATGGGTCAGCGTCAGCGGCGTCAGCTTGAAGATCATCTGGGGACACCGGGCGACACGGCTGGGACCTCCTCCCGGGCCACCGGGGCCACCACCGGGGCCACCAGAGAAACCTCATGGCCACCAGAGCCCACCCATGGCCACCAGAGAAACCTCATGGCCACCAGAGCCCACCCGTGGTCACCAGAGAAACCTCGTGGCCACCAGAACCCACCCGTGGCCACCAGAGTGACCCCGTGGGCAGCAGAGTCACTCAAGGTCAAAGGTCGCCATCTTGGTGGCCACCACCCCAAGGTCCCCAAGGCCACCACCCAATGACCACACCTTGATGACCACCTCCCCAAGGTCCCTATGACCACCCCCACAATGTCCCCAAGGCCACCACCCCAATGTCCTCAGGGCCACCACCCCAAGGTCCCCAAGGCCACCACCCCAATGTCCCCATGACCACCACCCCAAGGTCCCCATGACCACCACCCCAAGGTCCCCAAGGTCCCCAAGGCCACCACCGCAAGGTCCCCAAGGCCACCACCCCAATGTCCCCATGACCACCACCCCAAGGTCCCCAAGGCCACCACCCCGGTGTCCACATGACCACCACCCCAAGGTCCCCAAGGTCCCCAAGGCCACCACCCCAATGTCCCCATGACCACCACCCCAAGGTCCCCAAGGCCATCACCCCAATGTCCCCAAGGTCCCCAAGGCCACCACCCCAAGGTCCCCAATGTCCCCATGACCACCACCCCAAGGTCCCCATGACCACCACCCCAAGGTCCCCAAGGTCCCCAAGGCCACCACCCCGGTGTCCACATGACCACCACCCCAAGGTCCCCAAGGTCCCCAAGGCCACCACCCCGGTGTCTCCAAGGCCACCACCGCAAGGTCCCCAAGGCCACCACCCCGGTGTCCCCGTGTCCCCTTACGGGCAGGGGGTCGATGTAGAGGATGACGAAGTGCAGGGACATGGAGAGGCAGATGGAGCCCATCAGCCAGATGTTCACCCATGGTGGCATCCGGGCCAGCGACTGGTTCTCCGACAGGCTGGGGACAGGGGGGACAACGAGGTCACCATGGGGACATTGAGGTGGCCATGGGGACATCGAGGTCACCATGCGGACATCAGGGGTGGACAGGGCCCATCAGCCAGATGTTCACCCATGGTGGCATCTGGGGTGGGATTCTTGGAGAGGTTGGGGACAGCGAGGACATTGAGGTGGCCATGGGGACATCGGGGTGGCCATGGGGACATCGGGGACGTTGATGACCACGATGACCACAATGACCACAATGACCACAACGACCATGACCACAACAATGACAATGACAATGACAGAGGTGACAATGACCACCATGAACATGACCACCATGAAGATGACCACCGTGAAGATGACCACCATTAAGCTGACCATGCTGACCACGCTCCTCACCTGTTGAGGGCGTTGCACATCTCGATGGTCACCACGATGACCATGACCACAACCATGACCACAACAATGACAATGACAGAGGTGACGATGACCACGATGAAGGTGACCATGGTGACCACCATGAAGATGGCCATGGTGACCACGATGAAGACGACCACGCTGACCGCGTCCCTCACCTGTTGAGGGCGTTGCACATCTCGATGGTGACCATGATGACCACGACCACAATGACCACAATGACCACAATGACCACAATGACCATGACCACAATGACAATGACAATGACAGAGGTGACGATGACCATGGTGACCACGCTGAAGATGACCACGCTGAAGATGACCACGCTGACCGCGTCCCTCACCTGTTGAGGGCGTTGCACATCTCGATGGTGACCAGCACCGACAGCGCCATCGTCATCGGCACCGGCGACTCGAAGATGTCGCAGTCCAGCCCCTCGAAGTCCACGTTGTGCTCGGAGCACTGCATGAAGTGGGTCTGGGGGGACACCATGGTCACCTCGAGGTCACCTCGGGGACATCTGGGGACACCTGGGGACACTCAGGGACACCTGGGGACGCTCGGGGACTCACCAGCTGGTGGTAGCTGACGTTGGGTCCGTCCTCAGCGAAGAGGAACCACCAGGCGGCCGCTCCCACCGTGGCGGCCCCGACGTAGCCTGGGGGGACAAACGGGGGCTTGGGGACACCTGGGGACCTCCAAGGGGCCACCTTGAGGGTCTCCAGGTGGTTTTTGGGGGTCTCCAGGTGGTTTTATGAGGTTCTCAAGAAGATCCTGTGAGGTTCTCGAGGTGTTCCTCACAAAGTTCCTCAAGGAACCTTCTACCATGGGGGTCTCAATGTGATTTTTTGGGCTTTTCCAGGTGGTTTTTTAGGGTCTCCTGGTGGCTTTTTTTGGGTTCTCCAGGTGGTTCCTCAAGGAACCTTCCCCCTGAGACTCCTCAATCTGATTTTTTTGTGTTCCCAGATGTTTTTGGGGTTCTCCAGGTGGTTCCTCAAGGAACCTTCCCCCTGAGACTCCTCAATCTGATTTTTTTGTGTTCCCAGACATTTTTATGGAGCCTCCAGTTGGTTTTTTAGGGTTCTCAGATGTTTTATGGAGCCTCCAGGTGGTTTCTTTGGGTTCTCCAGGTGGTTCCTCGAGGAACCTTCCCCCCTAACCTCCTCAATCTGATTTTTTTGTGTTCCCAGATGTTTTTAAGGAGTCTCCAGTTCGGTTTTTAGGGTTCTCAGAAGATTTTCAGGGTCTCCTGGTGGTTTCTTTGGGTTCTCCAGGTGGTTCCTCAAGGAACCTTCCCCCCTAACCTCCTCAATCTGTTTTTTTTGTGTTCCCGGACATTTTTATGGAGTCTCCACCTCACCTCCAGACCTCTCCTCACCCAAGCGACCCCAGAGTGACCAGGAGGTGCCCGCGGTGGCCGGGCGGGCGCTCACCTCCGATGGCCAGGTAGCGGAAGAAGAGCCAGCCGGAGATGAGCGGCTCCTTGGGGCTGCGCGGGGGCTTGTCCATGATGTCCAGGTCGGGCGGGTTGAAGCCCAGGGCGGTGGCCGGGAGCCCGTCCGTGACCAGGTTCACCCAGAGCAGCTGCACCGGGATCAGCGCCTCGGGCAGCCCCAGCGCCGCCGTCAGGAAGATGCTGGGAGGGGGCGGCAGGGACCGGGTCAAACTGGGACCAACTGGGACAAACCGGTGGGAACCAGCCCAAACTGGTCCAACGTGGTGGGAAGGGGTCCAAAGCGGTGCCGGGCTCCTCACCAGACGACCTCGCCCACGTTGGAGGAGATGAGGTAGCGGATGAACTGCTTCATGTTGTTGTAGATGGCCCGGCCCTCCTCCACGGCCGCCACGATGGTGGAGAAGTTGTCGTCGGCCAGGACCATCTCCGAGGCCGTCTTGGCCACGGCCGTGCCCGAGCCCATGGCGATGCCGATCTCGGCCTTCTTCAGCGCCGGCGCGTCGTTGACGCCGTCGCCCGTCTGCGCCGGAGGCGGGAGAAAGGAGGTGGGGTGGGGTTGGGCGGGTGGTGGGACCCCGTAACTACATCAAAGGTTCTTGGTGGAACCTCAAAAGGAGGTGGGGTTGGTGGTGGGACTCCATAACCATGTGCACCATGAACTTCCAATACCAAACCTCCATAAAGCCATGGTAGACCCCCATAACCATATCCACCAAGAACTTTGGACCACAAAGCCCCAAAAACCCATGGTGGACCTCAAAAACCAATCCACCAAGAACTTCCAATACCAAACCTCCATAAATCCATGGTGGACCTCCATAACCCCCCCCAAACCCCCCCAAACCCCATGGTGGACATCCATAACCACGTCCATCAACACCTTTCACCCCCAAACCCCCATAAACCCATGGTAAACCTCCATAACCCCTCCCAAACCCCATGGTTGACCTCCATAACCACGTCCACCATGACCTTCCAATACCAAACCCCCATGAACCCATCGTAAACCTCCAAAACACCCCCCAAAACCCCTCCAAAACCCCTCCAAACCCCATGGTGGACCTCCATAACCACATCCACTAAGAACTTTTGATCCCAAACCCCCATAAATCCATGGTGGACCTCCATAACCCCATCCAAACCCCCCCAACCCCCCTGGTGGACCTCCATAACCACGTCCATCAACAACTTCCAATACCAAACCCCTCCAACCCCCCTGGTGGACCTCCATAACCACGTCCATCAACACCTTTCACCCCCAAACCCCCATAAACCCATGGTAAACCTCCATAACCCCCCCCCAAACCCCCCCAAACCCCATGGTGGACCTCCATAACCACGTCTCCCGCTCACCATGGCGGTGATCTCGTCGAAGGACTGCAGATACTCCACGATCTTGGACTTGTGGGTGGGCTCGACGCGGGCGAAGCAGCAGGCGCGGCGGCAGGCCTCGCGCTGCTCGGCCAGCGGCAGGTCGTCGAACTCGCGGCCGGTGTAGGCGCGGCCGGAGACCTCCTCGTCCTCGCCGAAGATGCCGATGCGGCGGCAGATGGCGATGGCCGTGCCCTTGTTGTCGCCGGTGATCATGATGACGCGGATGCCGGCGTCGCGGCACAGCCGGATGGAGCCCATCACCTCCTTGCGCGGCGGGTCCAGCATGCCCACGCAGCCCACGAAGGTCAGGTCGGTCTGGAGAAGGTCACCGCGTGGGGTTGGAGGTGGTGGGAGATCCGGAAGTGGGGTTGGGAGAAGATCAAGGAGCGGGAAGATCCAAAAATGGGGTTGGGAGGACATCAAGGGCCAGGAACCACCAAAAGTGGAATTTTGGAGGACATCAAGGAGCAGGAACCTCCAAAAATGGGGTTTGGAGGACATCAAGGAGCAGGGACCTCCACAAGTGAAGTTTTGGAGGACATCAGGGAAGAGGAACCTCCAAAAATGGGATTGGGAGAAGATCAAGGAGCAGGAACCATCAAAAATAGGGTTTGGAGGACATCAAGGACCAGAAACTTCCAAAAATGGAGTTTGGAGGTCATGGTGGACCAAGAACCTCCAAAAGTGAAGTTTTGGAGGACACCAAGGAGCAGGAACCACCAAAAATGGGGTTTGGAGGTCACGGAGACCTCCTGAAAAGCCCAGAGAAGGTTCCAGGTGCTCCCACAGAGCCAAGAAGCTCAAAAGGACCCAAGAACTCCCCAAAAACTCAATCCCACCACTCAAACCAAGATCCCACCACCCAAAAACGAGATCCCACCACCCAGTTTGAGGTCCCACCACCCAATTTGAGGTCCCACCACCCAGTTTGAGGTCCCACCACCCAATGTGAGGTCCCACCACCCAAAAATGAGGTCCCACCACCCATTTTGATATCCCACCACCCATTTTGAGGTCCCACCACCCATTTTGAGGTCCCACCACCCAATTTGAGGTCCCACCACCCAATGTGAGGTCCCACCACCCAAAAATGAGGTCCCACCACCCAATTTCAGGTCCCACCACCCAATTTAAAGTCCCACCACCCAGTTTGAGGTCCCACCACCCAATGTGAGGTCCCACCACCCAATTTGAGGTCCCACCACCCAAAAATGAGGTCCCACCACCCAATTTCAGGTCCCACCACCCAATGTGAGGTCCCACCACCCATTTTGAGGTCCCACCACCCAATGTGAGGTCCCACCACCCAATTTGAGGTCCCACCACCCAAAAATGAGGTCCCACCACCCAATTTCAGGTCCCACCACCCAATGTGAGGTCCCACCACCCATTTTGAGGTCCCACCACCCATTTGGAGGTCCCAGCGCCCAGGGACCCCTCGGGGCCGCCCACCTCGTACTCGGCGAACTTGGAGGAGTCCTCGAGGACCATGTCCTCCTTCTTGGGCGGCGCGTCGCGGGTGGCCAGGGCCAGGCAGCGCAGGGTGTCCCTGCCCGTGCCCCACTCCCGGATCACGGCCTGGATCTTCTCCTTGACCGCCGGCGTCAGCGGCACCCGCGCGGTGCCCACCCGGACGTAGCTGCAGCGGTCGATGACGCCCTCGGGGGCACCCTGGGGTGGGACACGGCGGCGGTGGGCTGGTGGGATGGAGCTTGGAGATGGTGGGATGGAGCTTGGAGAAGGTGGGATGGAGCTTGGAGATGGTGGGATGGAGGTTGGAGAAGGTTTGGGGTGATGGGACCAAGGTTGGGGTGGTGGGATGGAGCTTGGAGAAGGTTTGGGGTGATGGGACCAAGGTTGGGGTGGTGGGATGGAGCTTGGAGAAGGTTTGGGGTGGTGGGATGGAGCTTGGAGAAGGTTTAGGGTGATGGGACCGAGGTTTGGGGTGGTGGGATGGAGGTTGTAGAAGGTTTGGGGTGATGGGACCAAGGTTGGGGTGGTGGGACCAAGGCTGGAGAAGGTTTGGGGTGGTGGGATGGAGGTTGTAGAAGGTTTGCGGTGATGGGACCAAGGCTGGGGTGGTGGGATGGAGCTTGGAGAAGGTTTAGGGTGATGAGACCGAGGTTTGGGGTGGTGGGATGGAGGTTGTAGAAGGTTTGGGGTGGTGGGACCAAAGTTGGAGAAGGTTTGGGGTGGTGGGATGGAGGTTGTAGAAGGTTTGGGGTGATGGGACCGAGGTTTGGGGTGGTGAGACAGAGGTTGGAGAAGGTTTGGGGTGGTGGAACCAAGGTTGGAGAAGGTTTGGGATGGTGGGACCAAGGTTTGGGGTGGTGGGATGGAGATTGGAGATGGTGGGATGGAGCTTGGAGAAGGTTTGGGGTGGTGGGACCAAGGCTGAAGAAGGTTTGGGGTGGTGGGACCCAGGTGACCTCCAGGTGACCCCACCTTGACGAACATCTTGTTGCCCACGGCGGCGCGCGAGGCCTTGGCCGGCGAGCAGAAGACCGACATGGACTTCCTGTCCCTGGAGAACTCCAGCGTGAACTCCTTCTTCATCAGCTGCTTGATCACCTGAGGGACGGGAGGTGACCAAGGTGGGACAGGAGGTGACACCAGGGACAGGAGGTGACCAAGGTGGGACAGGAGGTGACACAGGTTCTCCAGGTGGGACAGGTGGCCAGAAGGTGACCAAGGTGGGACAGGTGGGACTGGTGGGACAGGAGGTGACACGGGTTCTCCAGGTGGGACAGGTGGGACAGGAGGTGACCAAGGTGGCCAGAAGGTGACACGGGTTCTCCAGGTGGCCCAGAAGGTGGCCCAGAAGGTGACCAACGTGGGACAGGTGGCCCAGGTGGGACAGGAGGTGACACGGGTTCTCCAGGTGGGACAGGTGGGACAGGAGGTGACCAAGGTGGCCTTGGACAGGTTCTGGACCCGTGGTGGGACACGAGGCCACCAAGATGTGGAGACCATGGGGACAACCATGGAGAAGGTGACAACGGGAGGTTCTCCAGGTGGCCTTGGTGGCCCTGGTGACCCTGGTGGCCCTGGGGACACTCCTGTCACTGTCCTGCTCCACCCTGGACAGGCTGGAGGACACCAGAAGATGGGGAGAAGCAGAGGAACCGTGGAGAAGGTGACAACGGGAGCTTCTCCAGGTGGGACAGGTGGCCCAGAAGGTGTCCCTGGTGGCCCTGGTGGCCCCGGTGGCCCAGGTGACACTCACGGCGTTGCAGGCGTTGGCGCGCTCCACCTTGGACAGGTTCCTGACGTCGGTGTTGAAGACGTTCATCTTCTCCACCAGGCAGGTCAGCGCCGTCTCGGTGGCCTCGCCGACCTTCTCGTAGACACCCTTGGCCTGAAGGACAGGGACACTCAGCGCGGGGACACCTGGTGGTCCTGGTGGTGACACTGGTGGTGGCCCCATGGTGACCCAGATGACCCCCATGGTGGCCCTGGTGGACCCATGGTGACTTCAGTGGTCCAGGTGGTCCTGGTGGTGGCCCTGGTAGTGGCCCAGGTGGGACAGGTGATGACCCCGGTGGTGGCCCCCATGGTGACCCTGATGGTGGCCCAGGTGGTGGCCCTGGTGGTCCAAGTGGTGGCCCTGGTGGTGGCCCTGGTGGGACAGGTGGCCCTGGTGGTGGCCCTGGTGGGACAGGTGGCCCTGGTGGTGACCCAGGTGGTGGCCCTGGTGGTCCACATGGTGGTCCAGGTGGGACAGGAAGGGACAACCCCAGGGGGTTGAGGACACCTGGAGGTGGCCCAGATGACCCAGATGACCCCAGTGGTGACCCCCATGGAGACCCCGATGGTGGCCCCATGGTGGCCCAGATGGTGACCCAGGTGATGACCCTGATGGTGGCCCAGGTGGTGACCCCCATGGTGGCCCAGGTGACCCCCATGGTGGCCCAGGTGACCCTGGTGACCCCCATGGTGACCCCCATGGTGGCCCCGGTGGTGGCCCCGGTGGTGGCCCCGGTGGTGGCCACCGCTGTCACCTCGTTGTAGTCCAGCGAGGAGTCGTTGCAGAGGGCGCAGATGGTGGCCAACTCCACCAGGCCATCGAACTGTCCCGCCTTGACCGGCCGCTCCTGCTTCAGCCTGGGGACACCAGGGGACATTTGAGAAGGTCTTGGAGAACCTCTGAGAAGCTTTTGAGAACTTCTGAGAAGCTTTTGGGGACCTCTGAGAACGTTTTTGGGACCTCCAAGAAGGTTTGGGGATTTCTGAGAAGGTTTTGAGGACATTTGTGAAGGTTTGAGGACCTCTGAGAAGGTTTTGAGGACCTCCGATAAGGTTTTGAGGACATTTGAGAAGGTTTTGAGAACATCTGAGAAGGTTTGAGGACCTCTGAGAAGGTTTTGAGGACATTTGAGAAGGTTTTGAGAACCTCTGAGAAGGTTTTGAGGACATTTGAGAAGGTTTTGAGAACCTCTGAGAAGGTTTGAGGACCTCTGAGACGGTTTTGAGGACATTTGAGGTTTTGAGGACCTCTGAGAAGGTTTTGAGGACCTCTGAGAAGGTTTTGAGGACATTTGAGAAGGTTTTGAGGACATCTGAGAAGGGTTTGAGGACCTCTGAGAAGGTTTGAGGACCTCTGAGAAGGTTTTGAGAACATCTGAGAACGTTTGAGGACCTCTGAGAAGGTTTTGAGGACCTCTGAGAAGGTTTTTGGGACATTTGGGGAGGTTTTGGAGGTCTGGAGCTCTCGGGGTGGCTTTTGGGGACATCTGGGGACATCCTGGACTCACACTTCTCCTTCGGGGGCGTAGGTGGAGCCGGTGATGGAGAACTCGTTGAGGGAGCAGACGTCGCCCTCCACCTTGTCCATGATGAACATCTGGGGACAAACGGGGACCCGTGGGCACCTCTGGGGACACCTCAGGAGGTTCCTGGGGGGTTCCTCGGAGGAACTTTGGGGTCTCCTGGAGGAACTTTGGGGTTTCCATGGAGATTTTGGGTTCTCCATGGACATTTTTGGGTTCTCCATGGACATTTTGAGGTTCCTGGAGAAATTTTGGATTTCCAGAAGAAACTTTTGAGGTCTCCAGAAGAAATTTTGGGTTCTCATGGACATTTTTGGGTTCTCCAGGGAAATTTTGGGTTCTCATGGACATTGTGGGTTCTCCATGGACATTTTGGGTTCTCCATGGACATTTTTGGGTTCTCCATGGACATTTTTGGGTTCTCCATGGACATTTTGAGGTTTCTGGAGAAATTTTGGGTTTCCAGAAGAAACTTTTGGGGTTTCCAGAAGAAACTTTTGGGGTCTCCAGAAGAAATTTTGGGTTCTCCATGGACATTTTGGGTTCTCATGGACATTTTGGGTTCTCCTGGACATTGTGGGTTCTCCATGGACATTTTTGGGTTCTCATGGACATTTTGGGGGTTTTGGGGTCCCACCTTGCAGACGGACATCTGGTTGGTGGTGAGGGTGCCGGTCTTGTCGGAGCAGATGACCGAGGTGCAGCCCAGGGTCTCCACGGAGGGCAGGCTCCTGACGATGGCGTTCTTCTTGGCCATGCGCCGCGTGCCCAGCGCCAGGCAGGTGGTGATGACGGCCGGCAGCCCTGGGGGGACATCCCGGGTCACCGGGGCCACCGGGGCCACCAGGACCCCAAACCATCTCCAGAACCCCATAAGTGACCATGGATGGTCCATAAACCACCAGAAACCATCTCCAGAACCCCATAAATGACCACAAGTGGTCCATAAATGACCCCGAACCATCTCCAGAACCCAACCAACGACCACAAAAGTTCTCCAAAACCCCACAAACCACCCCAAACCATCTCCAGAACCCCATAAGTGACCACAAATGGTCCATAAACGACCCCAAACCATCTCCAGAACCCCGTAAATGACCTCAAATGTTCTCCAGAACCCCATAAGTGACCACAAATGGTCCACAAACCACCACGAACCATCTCCAGAACCCCATAAATGACCATGAATGATCCACAAACCACCATGAACCATCTCCAGAACCCCATAAATGACCATGAATGATCCACAAACCACCACGAACCATCTCCAGAACCCCATAAATGACCATGAATAGTCCACAAACCACCACAAACCATCTCCAGAACCCCATAAATGACCACAAACCATCTCCAGAACCCCATGAATGACCATGAATGGTCCACAAACCATCACAAACCATCTCCAGAACCCCATAAATGACCACGAATGGTCCACAAACCACCACGAACCATCTCCAGAACCCCATAAATGACCTCAAATGTTCTCCAGAACCCCATAAATGACCATGAATGGTCCACAAACCATCACGAACCATCTCCAGAACCCCATAAATGACCATGAATGGTCCACAAACCACCACGAACCATCTCCAGAACCCCATAAATGACCTCAAATGTTCTCCAGAACCTCATAAATGACCACGAATGGTCCACAAACCACCACGAACCATCTCCAGAACCCCACCACCCCCCGCCCACCTTCAGGGATGGCGGCCACGGCCAGGGCCACGGCGATCTTGAAGTAGTAGATGGCGCCGCGGATCCAGGAGCCGCCGTGGACGGGGTCGTTGAAGTGGCCGATGTTGATGGCCCACACGGCCACGCAGATGAGCGAGATGACCTTGGAGAGCTGCTCGCCGAACTCGTCCAGCTTCTGCTGCAGCGGCGTCTTGTCCTGCTCGGTGGCCGCCATCTCGTCGCGGATCTTGCCGATCTCCGTGTTGACGCCCGTGGCCACCACGATGCCCACGGCCTTGCCCGCCCCGATGTTGGTGCCCTGCGCGGTGGAACGGGCAGGAGAAGGTTGGGGGGGTTGGACACAAAATTGGGGGTTTGGAGGAGAAGTTTTGGGGTTTGGAGGAGAAAATTTGGGGTTGGAGGAGAAAATTTAGAGTTTTGAGAAGAAAATTTGGGGTTGGAGGAGAAGTTTTGGGGTTTGAGGAGAAAATTTGGGGTTGGAGGAGAAAATTTGGAGTTTTGAGGAGAAAATTTGGGGTTGGAGGAGAAGTTTTGGGGTTTGAGGAGAAAATCTGGAGTTTTGAGGAGAAATTTTGGGGTTGGAGGAGAAGTTTTGGGGTTTGAGGAGAAAATTTGGGGTTGGAGGAGAAGTTTTGGGGTTTGGAGGAGAAGTTTTGGGGTTTGGAGGAGAAAATTTGGGGTTTGAGGAGAAAATTTGGGGTTTGAGGAGAAGTTTTGGCGTTTGAGGAGAAATTTTGGGGTTGGAGGAGAAGTTTTGGGGTTTTGAGGAGAAAATTTTGAGTTTTGAGGAGAAAAATTGGGGGTTGGACACAAAATTTGGGGTTTGGAGAAGAGGTTTTGGGGTTTGGAGGAGAAAATTTGGGGTTTGGTGGAGAAGTTTTGGGGTTTGGAGAAGTTTTGGGGTTTTGAGGAGAAGTTTTGGCATTTGAGGAGAAATTTTGGGGTTGGAGGAGAAAATTTGGGGTTGGAGGAGAAAATTTGGGGTTTGAGGAGAAATTTTGGGGGGTTGAGGAGAAAATTTGGGGTTTTGAGGAGAAAATTTTGGGTTTGGACACAAAATTTGGGGTTTTGAGGAGAAGTTTTGGGGGTGGAGGAGAAAATTTGGGGTTGGGGGAAAAAATGTTGGGGGGATTTTGGCAATTTTTGGGTGTTTTTGGGGGGCGTTTTGGCAGATTTTGGGGATTTTTTTTGAGATTTTTTTGGGGGATTTTGGGGATTTTTTTGAGGTGATTTTGGTTTTTTTTGGGGGGGGATTTTGGACCTTTTTTGGGGGGATTTTGGGGATTTTTTTGAGGTGATTTTGGGTTTTTTTGGGGGGGATTTTGGAGCTTTTTTGGGGGATTTTGGGGATTTTTTTGAGGTGATTTTGGGTTTTTTTGGGGGGGGGATTTTGGAGCATTTTTGGGGGGATTTTGGGGATTTTTTGGAGGTGATTTTGGGTTTTTTTGGGGGGGATTTTGGAGCTTTTTTGGGGGGATTTTGGGGATTTTTTTTTGGAGATTATTTTGGGGATTTTTGGGGGATTTTGGCGATTTTTGGGTGGGCGTTTTGGCAGTTTTTGGAGCTTTTTTTGTGTATTATTTTGGGGGTTTTTTGCGTTTTTTTGGGTTTTTTCGGGTGGATTTTGGAGTTTTTCGGGGGGGGCTTCGGTGACGTCACCGGGGGTCCCTGATGACGTCAGCGATGACGTCAGCGATGACGTCACCCACCGAGAAGAGCATGTTCTTCTTGTCCTGGTTGACGGCGCGGGGGTCGGGCACCGGGTCCGTGTGCTTGATCACCGACACCGACTCGCCTGCGCCGGCGCAGACCGGTTCAGACCGGTTTGGACCAGTTCAAACCAGTACAAACCAGTATAAACCAGTTTAAACCATTATAAACCATTATAAACCATTATAAACCAGTATAAACCAGTATAAAGCAGTACAAACCAGTATGAACCAGTCTGGGACGCAGCAAAGCCACCCTCAATTTCCACTGAGATCCCAGTATGGACCAGTACAAACCAGTTCAAACCGGTATAAACCAGTTTAAACCAGTATAAACCAGCATAAACCACTATAAACTGCTATAAACCAGTATAAACCAGTATAAACCAGTATAAACCACTATGGACCAGTATGGACCAGTCTGGGACACAGCAAAGCCACCCTCAATTTCCACTGAAATCCCAGTATGGACCAGTTTAAACCAGTTCAAACCAGTATAAACCAGTTTAAACCAGTATAAACCAGTTTAAACCATTATAAATCATTATAAACCATTATAAACCAGTATAAACCACTATGAACCAGTATGGACCAGTATGGACCAGTCTGGGACACAGCAAAGCCACCCTCAATTTCCACTGAAATCCCAGTATGGACCAGTTTAAACCAGTATAAACCAGTATAAACCAGTTTAAACCACTATAAACCAGTTTAAACCATTATAAACCAGTATAAACCATTATAAACCAGTACAAACCAGTATAAAAATCCCCTTCAACCTCAGTTTTCCCCCGTTTTTAACCCTTTAATCCCCTCCCAGTCCCTCCCAGTCCCTCCCAGTTTGTCCCAGTCCCCCCCAGTTCCCTCCCAGTTTGTCCCAGTTTGTCCCAGTCCGGTCCCAGCCCCCTCCCAGCCCAAACCAGTCCAAACCAGTACGAACCAGTAAGGATGGACTGGTCGACGCGCAGCGTGGTGGATTTGATGGAGATGATGCGGATGTCGGCCGGGACCTTGTCCCCAACTGGGAACGGAGCGGGGTCAAACTGGGACAAACTGGGACAGACTGGGAGGGACTGGGAGGGACTGGGAGGGAACTGGGATCAAACTGGGATGGACTGGGAGGAACTGGGAGGGACTGGGAGGAACTGGGATGGACTGGGAGGGGACTGGGATGGACTGGGAGGGACTGGGATGGACTGGGAGGGACTGGGAGGAACTGGGAGGGGACTGGGATGGACTGGGAGGGACTGGGATGGACTGGGAGGGACTGGGATGGACTGGGATGGACTGGGATGGACTGGGAGGGGACTGGGAGGGAACTGGGAGGGACTGGGAGGGAACTGGGAGGGACTGGGAGGGACTGGGAGGGACTGGGATGGACTGGGATGGACTGGGAGGAACTGGGAGGGAACTGGGAGGGACTGGGAGGGAACTGGGAGGGACTGGGAGGGACTGGGAGGGAACTGGGAGGGAACTGGGAGGGACTGGGAGGGAACTGGGAGGGACTGGGAGGGACTGGGAGGAACTGGGAGGGAACTGGGAGGGAACTGGGAGGGACTGGGAGGGAACTGGGAGGGACTGGGAGGGAACTGGGAGGGAACTGGGAGGGACTGGGAGGGACTGGGATGGACTGGGATGGACTGGGATGGAACTGGGATGGAACTGGGATGGACTGGGAGGGACTGGGATGGAACTGGGTTATACTGGGAGGGACTGGGACAAACTGGGAGGGAGTCAAAGGTTCTTTGTCACCCCAATGACCCTTGGGTGACCCCTGGGTGTCCCCAAGGTCCCCAAGGTCCCCGTGACCCCATGACCCCCGTGACCCCTGTGACCCCAGTGACCCCGGTGACCCCTGGGTGTCCCCAATGTCCCCATGACCCCTGTGACCCCTGAGTGTCCCCAATGTCCCCATGACCCCAGTGACCCCTGGGTGTCCCCATGACCCCTGTGACCCCAGTGACCCCTGGGTGTCCCCAATGTCCCCAATGTCCCTGGTGTCCACCTTGACCCTGATGTTCCTCAGCGTCCTCCTGACCTCAATGTCCCCAATGTCCCTTTAGCCCCTGGATGTCCCCAATGTCCCCAATGACCCCATGACCCCTGGGTGTCCCCATGACCCCCGTGACCCCTGTGACCCCTGGGTGTCCCCAATGTCCCCATGACCCCGGTGACCCCTGTGTGTCCCTGATGTCCCTGGTGTCCACCTTGACCCTGATGTTCCTCAACGTCCTCCTGACCTCAATGTCCCTTTAACCCCTGGATGTCCCCAATGTCCCCAATGACCCCAATGTCCCCGTGACCCCTGGGTGTCCCCATGACCCCGGTGACCCCTGGGTGTCCCAGTGTCCCCGGTATCCCCAAGGTCCCCAATGTCCCTGGTGTCCACCTTGACCCTGATGTTCCTCAGTGTCCTCCTGACCTCAATGTCCCCAAGGTCCCTTTAATCCCTGGATGTCCCCAATGTCCCCGTGACCCCTGTGACCCCGGTGACCCCATGACCCCAGTGACCCCTGGGTGTCCCCAATGTCCCTGTGACCCCGGTGACCCCTGGGTGTCCCCAATGTCCCTGGTATCCCCAATGTCCCCAATGTCCCTGGTGTCCACCTTGACCCTGATGTTCCTCAGCATCCTCCTGACCTCAATGTCCCTTTAACCCCTGGATGTCCCCAGTGTCCCCAATGACCCCATGACCCCAGTGACCCCTGGGTGTCCCCATGACCCCTGTGACCCCGGTGACCCCTGGGTGTCCCAGTGTCCCCGGTATCCCCAATGTCCCCAATGTCCCTGGTGTCCACCTTGACCCTGATGTTCCTCAGCGTCCTCCTGACCTCAATGTCCCCAATGTCCCTTTAACCCCTGGATGTCCACAATGTCCCCAATGTCCCAGTGACCCCTGGGTGTCCCCGTGACCCCGGTGTCCCCTGGGTGTCCCCATGACCCCGGTGACCCCGCTGTCACCTGCCACCTCGGCGATGTCCCCCGGGACGAGGTCGCGGGCCTTGATCCTCTGCACGGCCTTGCGGTCGCTGCGATAGACTTTGCCCATCTCGGGCTCGTACTCCTTCAGCGCCTCGATGGCGTTCTCGGCGTTCCGCTCCTGGGGACACCACAGGGACGTTGGGGACATTGGGGACATCTTGGGGACATTGGGGACACCATGGACACCTTGGGGACATCCTTGGGACATTGGGGACACCATGGGGACACCATGGGGACACCACAGAGACACCACAGGGACACTGTGAGGGACACAATGGACGCTCCTTCAGCGCCTCGATGGCGTTCTCGGCGTTCCACTCCTGGGGGGACATTGGGGACATCATGGACATCTTGGGGACATTGGGGACATCCTCGGGGACACCTTGGGGACACCATAGACACCTTGGGGACATCACAGATATCATGGAGACACCACAGGGACACTGTGAGGGACACAATGGCCTCGATGGCGTTCTCGGCATTCCGCTCCTGGGGGGACATTGGGGACACCTTGGGGACATTGGGGACATCATGGACACCCTGGGGACACCATGGGGACACCACATGGACACCACAGAGACACCACAGGGACATTGTGAGGGACACAATGGCCTCGATGGCGTTCTCGGCGTTCCGCTCCTGGGGACACCACAGGGACGTTGGGGACATTGGGGACATCATGGACACCTTGGGGACATCATGGACACCTTGGGGACCTCCTTGGAACAGGTTTGGGACATTGGGGACACCACAGAGACACCACAGGGACGTCACAGGGACATTGGGGACATCATGGACACCATGGGGACATCCTCAGGGACACCTTGGGGACATCACAGACATCATGGAGACACCACAGGGACATTGTGAGGGACACAATGGATGCTCCTTCAGCGCCTCGATGGCGTTCTCGGCGTTCCGCTCCTGGGGGGACATTGGGGACATCATGGACATCTTGGGGACACCATGGACACCTTGGGGACATCTTGGGGACATTGGGGACACCATGGGGACACCACATGGACACCACAGAGACACCACAGGGACATTGGGGACACCTTGGAGACATCTTGGGGACCTCCTTGGAACAGGTTTGGGACATTGGGGACACCACAGGGACATTGGGGACACCTTGGGAACATTGGGGACATCTTGGGGACACCTTGGGGACATCGTGAAGACATCAAAAGACAACACAGAGACCTTGGGGACACCAAAGGACACCACGAGAACAACGAAGCTCCCCCAGATCCCCCCAAAACGTCCCCAGATCCCCCCAAAATGACCCAAAATGTCCCCAAAATGTCCCCAAATCCCCCAAAAGTGTCCCCAAATCCTCCCAAAATCCCCCCAAATCCCCCCAAATGTCCCCAAAATGTCCCAAAATCCCCCCAAAAATGTCCCTAAAACGTCCCCAAATGCCCCCAAAATGCCCCCAAAATGTCCCCAAATCCTCCCCAAATGCCCCCAAAATATCCCCAGATTTCTCTAAAATGTCCCCAAAATCCCCCCAAAATGTCCCCAAATTTCTTTAAAATTCACCCAAATCCCCCCAGAAATGTCCCCCAAATGTCCCCAAATTCCCCCCAAATTCCCTCAAAATCCCCCCAAAATCCCCCCAAATGTCCTCAAATGTCTCTAAAATTCTCTAAAATCCCCCAAATTCCCCAAATTCCCCCCAAATGTCCCCAAATGTCTCTAAAATTCCCCAAAATCCCCAAAATCCCCCCAAATGTCTCTAAAATTCTCTAAAATCCCCCAAATTCCCCAAATTCCCCCCAAATGTCTCTAAAATCCCCCAAAATCCCCAAATTTCCCCAATCGCCGATCCGCGGGCGCACCTGCCAGACGCCGACGACGGCGTTGGCGATGAGGATGAGGAGGATGACGAAGGGCTCCACGAAGGCCGTGATGGTCTCCTCGCCCTCCTCGAACCAGGCCAGCACCTGGCCGGAGCCAAAATCACCCAAAGTATCCCAAAAATCCCCAAAATACACCAAAAATACCCAAAAATCCCCAAAAATACACCAAAAATCACCAAAAATACACCCAAAATCAACAAAATCCCCAAAAATCACCAAAACAGCCCAAAATCACCCAAAGTATCCCAAAAATCCCCAAAAATACACCAAAAATACCCAAAAATACACCCAAAATCAACAAAAATACACCCAAAATCAACAAAATCCCCAAAAATCACCAAAACAGCCCAAAATCACCCAAAGTATCCCAAAAATCCCCAAAACATCCCCAAAAATCCCCAAAAATACACCAAAAATACCCAAAAATACACCAAAAATCACCAAAACAGCCCAAAATCACCCAAAGTATCCCAAAAATCCCCAAAACAGCCCAAAATCACCCAAAATATCCCAAAAATCCCCAAAAATACACCAAAAATCAACAAAAATATACCAAAATCACCCAAAGTATCCCAAAAATCCCCAAAAATACACCCAAAAATACCCAAAAATCACCAAAAATACCCCAAAAATCACCAAAAATCACCAAAAATCACCAAAACAGCCCAAAAATACCCAAAAATCACCAAAACAGCCCAAAAATACCCAAAAATACCCAAAAATCACCAAAACAGCCCAAAATCACCCAAAGTATCCCAAAAATCCCCAAAACAGCCCAAAACCACCCAAAGTATCCCAAAAATCCCCAAAAATACACCAAAATCACCAAAATCCCCAAAAATCACCAAAAATACCCCCAAAATACCCCCAAAATCACCAAAACACCCCAAAAATCACCAAAAATACCCAAAAAATCACCAAAAATCACCAAAACAGCCCAAAATCACCCAAAGTATCCCAAAAATCCCCAAAAATACACCAAAAATACCCAAAAATACACCAAAAATCAACAAAATCCCCAAAATCCCCAAAAATCACCAAAACACCCCAAAAATACCCAAAAATCACTAAAACAGCCCAAAAATCACCAAAACACCCCAAAAATACCCAAAAATCACCAAAACACCCCCAAAATACCCCAAAAATCACCAAAACACCCCAAAAATACCCAAAAATCACCAAAACACCCCAAAAATCCCCCAAAAATCACAAAAAATCCCCAAAAACCCAAAAAATCCCCCCAAAAATACCAAAACGTCCCAAAGTCCAAAAAATCCCCAAAAATACAAAAAAATTCCAAAAATTCCCCCCGGAAAAACCCAAAATCCCCCCCCACCAAAAAATCAAAAAAATCCCCAAAAATTAAATAAAAAACCAACCCTAAAAAACTAAAAAAAGAAAAACTCAAAAAAAAAAAAGAATTAAAAAAAAATCCCAAAAAATCGGAGAAAATCCCAAAAAAATCACCAAAAAACCCCCAAAAAACCAACCCCCAAAAAATAAAAAAAATCCTAAAAAATGCCCAAAAAAATCCTCCTTGAAAAACCTCCCAAAACAAACAATTTCCAAAAAAACCCTCCAAAAATCACCAAAAATCCCCAAAATACCAAAACACAAAAAATCCCTCAAAAAATCCAAAAAAATCCCCAAAAATTCAAAAAAAATCCCCAAAAATTAAAAAAAAATCCCCCCTGAAAATCCCCAAAAAAACCTCCCAAAACAAACAAACAAAAATTCATTAAAAAAACCCAAAAAAATCCAAAAATCCCCCAAAATTCCAAAATTTGGGAGATTTTGAGGCCATTTTGGGATATTTTTGGGGGATTTTTGGGACCATTTTTGGGATATTTTTGGGCCATTTTGGGGATATTTTTGGGGCCATTTTTGGGATATTTTTTGGCCATTTTTTGGGGCCATTTTTGGGATATTTTTTGGCCATTTTTTGGGTCATTTTTGGGATATTTTTGGGCCATTTTGGGGGGATTTTGGGGGGAGTTTTTGGATATTTTTGGGGGATTTTTTTTGCCTTTTTTGGGGGATTTTGGAGGGATTTTTGAGCTATTTTTGGGGGATTTTTGGGCTATTTTTGGGGGATTTTTTGGCCTTTTTTTGGGGGATTTTGGGGGGATTTTTGGGATATTTTTGGGCCATTTCTGGGATATTTTTGGGGGATTTTTTTGGCCTTTTTTTGGGGGATTTTGGAGGGATTTTTGGGCTATTTTTGGGGGATTTTGGGGGGATTTTTGGGATACTTTTGGGTCATTTTTGGGATATTTTGGGGCCATTTTTGGGGGGATTTTTGGGAGATTTTTGGGGGGATTTTTTTGGCCTTTTTTGGGGGGATTTTTGGGGGATTTTTGGGGATATTTTTGGGGGATATTTTTGGCCTTTTTTTGGGGATTTTGGAGGGATTTTTGGGCTATTTTTGGGGGATTTTTGGGGGGATTTTGGAGGGATTTTTGGGGGATTTTTGGGATATTTTTTGGGGATTTTTGGGATATTTTTGGGGGATTTTTTTGGCCTTTTTTGGGGGGATTTTTGGGGGATTTTTGGGCTATTTTTGGGGGATTTTTTTGGCCTTTTTTTGGGGGATTTTGGAGGGATTTTTGGGCTATTTTTGGGGGATTTTTGGGGGATTTTTGGGATATTTTTGGGGGATTTTTTTGGCCTTTTTTTGGGGATTTTGGAGGGATTTTTGGGCTATTTTTGGGGGATTTTTGGGGGGATTTTGGAGGGATTTTTGGGCTATTTTTGGGGGATTTTTGGGGGATTTCTGGGCTATTTTTGGGCTATTTTTGGGATATTTTTGGGGGATTTTTGGGGCGTTTTGGGGCGTTTTTGGGGCGTTTTGGGGCGTTTTTGGGACTCACGAAGGAGATGCAGGCGGCCAGGAGCAGAATCCGCACCAGGAGATCCTCGAACTGCTCCACCACCAACTCCCAGATGGATTTACCTGAGGAATTCCGGGGGAATTTGGGGGAAATTTGGGAATTTCGGGGGTTTTGGGGAGACATTTGGGGATTTGGGGGGAAAATTTGGGGATTTTGGGGGGAATTTTAGGGGAATTTTGGGGAAATTTGGGGATTTTGGGGAGAAATTGGCGGGAAATGAGTGAAAATCCTGAGGGTCTGGGGGGAAATTTGGGAATTTTGGGGGAAATCTGGGGAATTTTCAGGGATTTTGGGAGGAATTTGTGGGAATTTTGGGGATTTTGGGGAAATTTGGGGATTTTTGGAGAAAATTTGGGGTTTTGGGGGGGAATTTGAGGATTTTAGGCAAAATTTGGGGATTTTTGGGGAAATTTGGGGTTTTAAGGGGGGAATTTGGAGATTTTTGGGAGAAATTTGGGGATTTTGTGGGGAAATCTGGAGAATTTTGGAATTTTTAATGCATTTTTGGGGCTTTTGGGTGAAATTTGGGGATTTTGGGGCATTTGGAGACACTTTTGGGAGCTTTTGGGGTTTTTTTGGGGATTTGGGGAAAATTTGGGGGGAAATTCGTGACTTTTTGGGTTTTTGGGACTTTTTGGGACATGTTGGGGATATTTGGGGGCCAGCTGGGAATTTTTGGGGACAATTCTGGAGATTTTGGGGTCATTTTTTGGATATTTGGGGACATTTTTGGGATATTTTTGGGAAATTTTGGGGTCACTCACCTTCCTCTGCTGGCAGCTCTGGGGAGAGAGGGAACAGGTCAGAGGGGACCCCCAAAATCCCCCAAAATCCCCCAAATTTTGACCAAAACCCCCCAAAAATCCCCCCAAATTCCCCAAAAAAATCCCCAAACCGCCAAAATCCCCCAAACCCCCCCCAAAAATTGCCACAATTCCCCAATTTTTGACCAAAATCCCCCCAAAATCCTGATTTTTTTTTACTAAAATCCCCCCCAAATTTCCCAAAAATCCCCAAATCTCCCCCAAAAAAACCAAAAATCCCCAAGATCCCCAATTTTTTTACCAAAATCCCCCCAAAAAACCCCCCAAATTTCCCCAAATCCTCCCAAAATCCCCAGATTTTTTTACTAAAACCCACAAAAAACCTCAAATCTCCCCAAAAATAATAATAAAAAAAATTCCCCCAAAATCCCCCCAAATTCCCCATTTTTTTACCAAAATCCCCAAAACCTCCCAAAATCTCCCCAAAACCCCCCCAAAATCCCCAAATTCCCCATTTTTTAACCAAAATTTCCCTGAAATCCCTGATTTTTTTTACCAAAACCCACCCAAATTCCCCCCAAAATTCCCAAAAATCCCAACCCCCCCCGAAAATTCCCCAAAACTCAAAAAAAAACCAAAAAATCCCATTTTTGCCCAAAAATCCCATTTTTTTCCCCAAACAAATCCCAAATTTTCCCCCGCAAAATCCCAATTTTCTCCCAAAAATCCCATTTTCCCCCCAAAATCCCAAATCTTTTCCCAGAATTCCCAATTTTCCCCCAAAAATTCCAATTTCTTCCCCCCAAAACCCATTTTTCCACAAAAACCCATTTTCCCCCCAAAATCCCAAATTTTTCCCCTAAAATTTCCAATTTTTTTTCCCCCAAAATCCCATTTTTTCCTAAAAAATCCCATTTCCCCCCCAAATTCCAAATTTTTCCCCTAAAAAATCCCACTTTTCTCCCCAAAAAATCCCATTTTTATCCCCAAAATTTCCCAAAAAAATCCCAATTTTTCCTCCCAAAATTTCCCAAAAAGTCCCATTTTTTCCCCCAAAAAAATCCCATTCCCCCCCCCAAATCCCTTTTTTCCCCCCCCAAAAATCCCTTTTTTTTCCCCAAAAACTCCCATTTTTCCCCCCAAAATTTCCCAAAAAATCCCATTTTCCCCCCAAAAAAATCCCAATTTTCCCCCCAAAAACTCCCGATTTTCCCTCCAAAAATTCCCAATTTTTTCCCCCAAAATCCCCATTTTCTTCCCAAAAAAATCCCAATTTCCCCCCCTAAAAAATCCCAATTTTTTCACAATTTTTTCCCCAAAAATCCCATTTTTTTTCCCCGAAATTGCCAATTTTTCCCCGATTTTCCCCAAATTGCCGTTTTTCGCCCCAAAGCCCCTCACCGTTGGGGCCGTATTTCTCCAGGCTCCTCTTGACCTGCTCGGGGCTCAGCCCGACGCCCTCGGTGACCCCGAAAAACGCCAAACACTCCTCGGCCGTGCGCGCGTGCGCGTTCTCCATGGCGGCCCCAAATTCCCGAAAAACGGGAAAAAACGGGAAAAAAAACGGGGAAAAAAACGGGGAAAAAACGGGGAAAAAAACCAAAAAAAACGGGGAAAAAAACGGGGAAAAAATGAGGAAAAACGGGGGAAAAATGAGGAAAAACGGGGGAAAAATGAGAAAAAAAAGGGGAAAAATGAAATTAAAACTCAAAAAAAGAGGGAAAGAATGAGGAAAAATGGGGAAAAAACGGGGGAAAAATTAAAAAAAAAAAAGGGGGGAAAAATGAAATTAAAACTCAAAAAAAAGAGGGAAACAATGAGGAAAAATGGGGAAAAAACGGGGGAAAATTAAAAAAAAAAAGGAGAAAAAAATGAAATTAAAACTCAAAAAAAGAGGGAAACAATGAGGAAAAATGGGGAAAAAACGGGGGAAAATAAAAAAAAAAAAAGGGGGGAAAAATGAAATTAAAAGTCAAAATAAAGGGAAAAAAAGAGAAAAAATGGGGGAAAGTGAGAAGAAAAGGGGGGGAAAAGAAATTAAAACTCAAAAAAAGGGGAAAAAAATTTAGAAATAGGGATAAAATAAATAAAAGGGGAACAATTAAAATAAAAGGAAAAAATAAATTTAAAAAAAAGGGGAAACAAAGAACAAAAAAGGAAAAAAAAATCAAAAAAAGGAACAAAAAATAAACAAAAAAGGAGAAAAAATTAAAAAAAAAGGGACAAAAAATAAGGAAAAAAAAGGAAAAAAAAACTAAAACAGGCCAAAAAAAGGCCCGAAAAGAATAAAATTAAAGGGGGGAAAAAAAATAAATAAATTAAAATAAAAGAGTAATGAGGGGTGAAATTAAGACTACAGAAAGTTAATTAAGTGGATTTATGATTAAAATAATTTAAAGCGAAATTAAGAAGTAAATTTTTTTTTTTTAAAAAACTGCCAAAAAATCAAATGAAAAACCTGAATTTAAAGGGAAAAAAAATCAAATTAAAAGGGGGGAAAATCGGATTAAAAGGGGAAAAAACAAAAAAAAATCGAATTAAAAGGGGGAAAAAAACCCCAAAAAATTTCAATAAAAAAGCCCCAAAAAAAGGGGGAAAATCCCCCAAAAAAGCGAATTTTTCCCCCTCCCCCCCCCAGATTTCGGCGCCGCCGCTCGAGGCGCTTTGGGGGAGGGGGCGGCGGCCGCGGGGGTTAAAAGGGGGGGAGGCCCCCCCAAAAGTGTCCCCAAAATGTCCCCTCCCCCCCCTCCCCCCCCCGGGGTCGTGTTCGGCCCCTCCCCCACCCCCTGGGCCCCTCCCCCCCCCCCCCAAAATCCCCCTCAGCCCCTCCCCCACCCCAAAATCCACTCCTGGCCCCTCCCCCACCCCAATTCCCCCTCAGCCCCTCCCCCACCCCAAAATCCACTCCCGGCCCCTCCCCCACCCCAAAAATCCCCTCAGCCCCTCCCCCACCCCAAAATCCACTCCTGGCCCCTCCCCCACCCCTGGGCCCCTCCCCCACAAAAAATCCCCTCAGCCCCTCCCCACCCCCCCAAAATCCCCCCTGGCCCCTCCCCCACCCCAAATCCCCCCTCAGCCCCTCCCCCACCCCCCAAAAATCCCCCCGGCCCCTCCCCCACACCTGAGCCCCTCCCCCCCCCAAAAAAATTCCCACCGGCCCCTCCCCCACCCCAAAATCCCCCTCAGCCCCTCCCCCACCCCAAAATCCACTCCCGGCCCCTCCCCCACCTTAAAAATCCCCCCGGCCCCTCCCCCACCCCCTGAGCCCCTCCCCCCCCCCAAAATTCCCACCGGCCCCTCCCCCACCCCCCAAAATCCCCCCGGCCCCTCCCCCACCCTCAGCCCCTCCCCCACCCCCAAAATCCGCCCCTCCCCCCCCGCCCCTCCCCCCCCCCGGTTATTTCGGGCCTTGATGGACGGGAGGGGCTGGGGGGTGGGGGAGGGGCGGGGGGGGGGAGGGGAAAAAATGGGGAAATTTGGGGGAAAAATGGGAAAAAATGGGAAGGAAATTGGGAGAAATTGGGGGGAAATTGGGGAAAAATTGGGGAAAAAATGGGGGAAAATTGGGGGAAAATTGGGGGAAAATTGGGGAAAAATTGGGGGAAAATTGGGGAAAAATTGGGGGGAAATTGGGGAAAAAATGGGGAAAAAATTGGGGAAAATTTGGGAAAAATTGGGGAAATTGGGGAAAAATTGGAGAAAAAATTGGGGAAAAATTGGGGGAAAATTGGGGGAAATATTGGAGAATAATTGGGGAAAAATTGGGGAAAATTGGAGAAAAAATTGGGGAAAATTTGGGGGAAAATTGGGAAAAAATTGGGGAAATTGGGGAAAAATTGGGGAAAAAATTGGGGAAAAAAATGGGGGAAAAATTGGGGAAAATTTGGGGAAAAAATGGGGAAAAAATTGGGGAAAAATTGGGGGAAAATGAGGTGGAAATGGGGGAAAAAAATTCCCCAAAATGGCCCCAAAAAATCCCAAAATTCCTCAAAATAATCCCAAAATTGCCCTGAAATGACCCCAAAAAAACC
This sequence comes from Lonchura striata, assembly GCF_046129695.1. NCBI lineage: Eukaryota > Metazoa > Chordata > Aves > Passeriformes > Estrildidae > Lonchura > Lonchura striata. Next base: position 262,256 of record NC_134637.1, on the reverse strand, counting down.
CAAAATTCCCCAAAAAAAAGCCCCCAAAAATCCCAAAATTCCTCAAAATGAGCCCAAAAATGCCCCAAATTCCCCCCCAAAATCCTAAAATTGCCCAAAAAATCCTAAAATTCCACAAAATTGCCCCAAAATGGCCCAAAATCCCCCCCGGGTGCCGCCCCTCCCCCCGGGGTCAAAGGTCGCGTCCTCCCCCGGGGTCACGCCGAGGGGGAGGGGCGGGAAGGATTTTGGGGGGATTTTGGGGATTTTGGGGATTTTTGGGGGGAATTTGGGGATTTTGTGAAGAATTTTGGGGATTTTGGAGGAGTTTTTTGAGATTTTTTTGGGGAATTTTGGGGATTTTTCTGAGAATTTTGGGGGAATTTTTTTGAGAATTTTTGAGAATTTTGGGGGTTTTTTTGGGGGGTGTTTTTTTTGGAATTTTGGTGAATTTGGAGTAATTTTGGGGAATTTTGGGGAGAATTTGGGGATTTTTTTATTTGGGGGATTTTTATTTTTAATTTTTGGAGGATTTTTTGGGAGAGTTTTTGGGATTTTTGGGAGACTTTCGAGAGATTTTGGAAGAATTTTGGGGGATATTGGGGGAATTTCTTGGCATTTTTGGGGAGAATTTGGGAGGATTTTTTGGGGATTTTGGGAGGATTTTTTTGGGAGAATTTTGGGGATTTTGGGGATATTTTGGGAGGGGATTTTGGGGGATTTTTAGGGGATTTTGGGGGGATTTTTAGGGAGAATTTTGGGGATTTGTAGGGATTTTTTGGGATAATTTTGGGGATTTTGGGGGATTTTCAGGATAATTTTGGGTTTTTTGGGGGATTTTTTGGGGAGAATTTTGGGGATTTGAAGGGATTTTTTGGGGATAATTTTGGGATTTGAAGGATTTTTTGGGATAATTTTGGGGATTTTGGGGGGATAATTTTGGGGTTTTGGGGGATTTTTCAGGATAATTTTGGTTTTTTGGGGGGATTTTTTGGGGATAATTTGGGTTTTTGGGGGGATTTTTTGGGATAATTTTGGATTTTGGGGGGATAATTTTGGGGTTTTTGGGGGTGATTTTTTTGGATAATTTGGGGATAATTTTTGGATTTTTGGGGGATTTTTATGTGGTTGGAAAGAAGAATCAGGGAAAGAGTGGGTTTGGCAATTCTGGGACAATCTCGGGGATTTTGGGGGATTTTTTGGGATTTTTTGGCGGGATTTTGGGGTGGGGGAGGGGCCGGCGGGGTTTTTTTTTGGGGGGGGGTTGGGGTCATTCGGGAGGGTGGGGAGGGGCCGGGGTGGGGGAGGGGCGGAGCGCTCCCGGTTTTACCCTAAAAAGGCCCCGGTGGGAAAAGAACCCAAAAATAACCGCGGGGTGGGGGAGGGGCGGCAGCTGCGCCCCCAAATTTGGGAACCGCCCCTCCCCCACCCCCCCACCCGGGCCCCTCCCCCACCCGCATTTGGGGGGCGGAGTCTCAAGGAAGGGGGAAAAATCCTCCCAAAACGGGGCCAAAATTGCCAAAAAAAAGGGGAAAGTTGCTAAAAAATGGAGCCGAAATTCCCAAAAACGGAGCCAAGATTCCCCCAAAAAACAGAGCCAAAATTCTTTCTCCCCAAAAATGGAGCAAAAATTCCCAAAAAACCAGAG